>NC_091555.1:4693270-4695770 GCF_042767895.1 Penaeus vannamei | reverse complement strand
CTTTCTAATACTACTATTTACAGTGAGAAAGAATCTGTTGGTTGTCAGCACTTTGTAAATGTGTTCAGTGAGTTTATTCTAAGAAATGTGTGTGTAAGATAATGAGTGACGCCAACCTACAATACGAATGTTTATTTATTTTACAGCAATTATTTTCCTTTTCCTTCTTTAACGGAATATCATGTTACCAATTTCACATATTTATACGTGATATGTCTGTCCTGGATGCTGTTGACTCGGCAGATAATTTTAAATAGTCAATCAGTCTGTCCTGGATATTTCCCAGTCAGTAGAGTTGCTTATATCTAATGCTACATAGATTGGAACAGAAAACTGGTTAATAGTAAGGACAGTAGACTGGAAAGTAGTATGAAGTAGGGCTCATTCAAGGACTTTTGCAAATTGAATGCTGTTTATGTAAAGTGGTGATCATGACACACTAAATAAAATAGTAGTAGAACATTTTTGCTACTGGTTAGAAAATATTAGATAGAATGAATAAATTGTATAAGTTATTGCTATTATATCATATTTCCCCATATAGTTGCGTCTATAATTTTATAAAATTTCCAATAGTTTGAACTGATGGCATAAGAGAAACACTCCTTAGTTGTTGAACACAGTTTACTCAGTTTAAAGAAATTGCTTGTTTAATTTAGCATGATCAAAAAAATACCCAATGTGAAAAAATAAGGAGAATAGCTTAAAGTTCCTAGTTCTACAGGAAATAAATTTGATAAGGTAAAATGTTCCAAGGTGTACTTTCCTAAGTGCAGTTTTAGAGAGCCAACTCCTAGAACGGATTTAAGTTATGTAAGGCCACGGTTAAGGAGTTACTTTTATGTGTGCTTGTGATATTTATTAGGGATATCCTGAATTTTCCCAAGAACAGCAGATATGACTGTATGCTGTTTAACCTCATTATTTTCATTCCCCTGTTTACCTCATTTCATCTACATCCTTTAGAATTAAGATAATTATTCTGACTTGTTTACAGTTTTGCAGTCTACTCTATATGGAGTCAGGTGTGAGTTGGTCAAGTTGATCAGGTATCCCGAGTGGTAGGATGTTCAGTATCATTTCCGTTTGGTTGAAATGGTAATATGAGAATAGTCATACAGGTATGACAGTGAACAAAAATAAAAGGTTTAGAGATTCTTCCAAACAACTATTTAAATTTGTTTTCTTGGACCTTAAATACAGTGTAGATTTTACTGAATGCAGAAAAGGTATCAATGAGAATGACTATCTTCACAATACGAGAGATGAATTTGACCGGCTTCGAGTTTATCTTTGTCAGAAGTATTTGTATTTCTGACAAAAATATGTTTTTGAAACCTGTCAGATATATCACTTGTATTGTGAAGATATTCATTCACATTCAAACCTTTCCTACATTTGACAACATGAGTACATGAATGCCATTGCATGTTGTTACTGAAAGGGTAATGTATTTAATTGTTAAGTTAATGTCCCATACAGAAGTATATTGAATGTTGCTCTATTTTCTTGATGATTTTCTATAATTGGTATTTCTTGTATATACAGCAGTTACATTTTTCTAACCATTGGTGGTGTTTCCTCTAACGGAAAATTAAACATACTGTATGTACTGTAACATAGAGGTATCCAGTGGCAGTCATAAAAGAACAGGAAGGAATTAGTCAGAAATTACAATAGTATTCCCTTATGATTTAAACATATACCAATATTCCAACATGGTTTTAGTGCCAAATGTTATTTAGATATAAGAACTGGGAGTGGATAATTGATATTTAAGATTTCTACAGTTTTAAAGATTTGTAGGTTTTTGTAGAACTATGCAAGGAACATCATTAAGAGGAAAGGTTTCATAATGGGAAAAGGAGGATGTTATTTGTTAGTTTGATACTTGATGGAGACTGAGACATATTTATTGCATTTGTCAGTTTATATTATGATTTATAGTGCTCGGGTCCATGATGTCTTTTAAGACATGTTTAGTATATTAAAACTGTAAATCTTTATTTTTTACTTAAACTGCTATTATTCTCTAGTCATATATTACTGAATTTCAGTCTTGTATACTTCAGCATATTAAGTGAATAAAGTTTTTGTATAGCAAAATCATGTCTGAATTAGATATTGTCCATGACATGTTTTTTATCTCTATGTTCTTCACCTCCAGAAGGAATCCAAGAACCAGATGAATTCCCTTGAAGATTAAAGCATCTCTTAACATTTTTTGTGAATGGCAAATAGAAAAGAAATGTAAAGAAAGTGTTATAAATAGAAGGAAAGGAAAATGGAAAATGGGAAAGAAATGCAAAGAAAGTGTTATAAATAGAAGGAAAGGAAAATGGAAAATGGGAAAGAAATGCAAAGAAAGTGTTATAAATAGAAGGAAAGGAAAATGGAAAATGGGAAAGAAAGTGTTATAAATTGAAGGAAAGGAAAATGGAGGTTATCGAAAACAAACCGTAAGTGAAATGAAGAAAACATATCAGCTATTTTTGTGGAT
>NC_091555.1:4678577-4692770 GCF_042767895.1 Penaeus vannamei | reverse complement strand
AAAAAAAAGACCATGCAAAATTAGTTGAGTCGAGGGCTGAGGCCCTAGGCAGGGGAGATCCCTGTATTGGGTCTCAGTCTTCGTCTCCTAAGCCCCCCCACGACAACAACGGGCAAGGGATTGGGGGGGTCCATTGGTACAAAATACTAGGTCATCACCAGATGTCTGTCCCCATTTTGTAGCAGTATTATTTTTTGTACGTTTTGATGTTATTGGCCATTTTCAGAACTTGTAGTGGTATTTTGTCCGCGTTTTAGAGCATTTTTTAGCAACATGTCTTCTATTTCTGTAGTTCTTTTATCCGCCGCGTCGCATGTCAGTATTATCAGTAACTTGGTATCAGTCCCTGTCCTACTGTTCACATACATCACTTTCTATGCGAGATATTTGATGCATGTTTGATTTATTAATTTAGGGCTCCTTGGTAGCATGTAAATTATTATTGAGACAATGCTTTCATAAAATGCTTCCATAAACCATGCAAGATCCTAAGCAAATGACTCCTTGGGGTAAGCAAATGCATCGTGGCAGCCAACAGGTTTCAAGACGCATAAAATGAGGGGGAGGAAGGGTAGGCATCGAAGTAGTAGAGATTGGAGTATCTGGATTCAGAATGGAAAAGGGATTTGACTGGGAGAGTAGAGGTACGATGGTTCAGGGAAGAGAGACGCAGAAACATGTGGAGATGGGCTGCAGAGCGAAGGACTGGAATAGGTAGAGAGAGAAAAACCTCATCGCCGTGCTTGCTGTCTAGCCACACGTAAGAGCCAGGCCTAGTTTGAATCAGAGTACTGTTGCCTCACATGCGAGCTTATAAAATGCGTTACGGGAGTCGCCACAGTTGGCACATGTACGCGACTGAGCAGAGCAATTTGAATGGCCATGACTAGGTTGGGCGCTTAAAGGGCAGCGGGCTGTGGAGCGACAACGTTTGGCTGGGTGGCCAAAACGCCATCGTTTCTGACATTGACGAGGAAGGCGTCGGTACGGTCGGACATGGTTGGATAATCCACCAATATAAACTTCATGGGGGAAATCATGTCTACGGAAGCTAATCTTGGCAATATTGACTTGGGACTCACGCTGGCCTCTGGGAGTAGTAGTGTAGCACTGTAATACTGCTGCATAATCAGCAAGGCAGGTAAATAGATCACTCACAATCTGACCAGTTCTTGTCATATATGGGACAATCAGTTGCGGGAGGGGGGGGGGGTAGAAGCAGTTCCAGTACAAGTATTAAGAGGTGAGGTTTGATAAGAATGGGTTTGCCAGTAGGGTTGATAGTGCTGTAACTCACAAGGCGTGAACGATCGGAGCGACTGCGAAAGGTAACCTTGCCTACTTGTTTCTGGAGGCACTGTTGAAAAAGGGTATTCTCAGAGTAGGGGGCTGTGGGGGGAATCACAAAGAATCGATCCCAGTTGGCTGGGCCAGAGTACTAAGGTTTGCAAAGGTAGAGGCAATAGAAAAACGAAGGTGGGAGGAAGATGGGGTGGTGTGGAGTGGAGTAGTTCTCTAGGGGGGCGAGGACAATAAGGATGAGTAGTAAGGGAAGAGGGGATAGACATTGAAGAAGATTGTGTCACTAGACAGAAAAGACTTAAAACTACGTCGGGATAATATAAGTCTATCTTCCCTTCTTTCCTTCGTCTTTCTTTTGATCATATTTAAGCAAATCATTCCATATATTTTTTTAACCAGGTGAAATCAAGACATTTTCTGAAAAAAAAGAAAACATAAATGACACTTCATCTTAGTCTATTTCAGTGGAACTTTTGCACATGGGATGGGAAAAACATACACAGCTGACAACAAAAAATTTATTCCATGTAAGAATTACATGTGTGTACATGTACAGTTTGTTATAAAACTAAAGCCACCTTCTCTTGTTCAAAATATCTACACATGGGGGACAAGCAGCTACAGTACACCTACAAGTAATCCATGAAATAAAACCTGTGCAACTCATTTGCTGGAGGACAATGGCTAACCTATCCCTGTAATAAATAAAACATTAATTCTCCATCTATCTTTGTAATATGAAAACGCAATATAGGCCTTCCATCTCTGTTTGATCCTGACAACAGAGAGTGTAACTGATTTTGATTTGAAAATTATCGTTATTTACTTTTTGCAGACTTACAGGTAATAATTATAATTATCATTATTAAGTTAATGACTAATTCAGCTGAATCATCAAATATGATGCATAAATTATATCTCGCATATTTCTACAGAAGAAAGAAATATATCTTTTTACATAAAGAAGTGTACATGTGGTTTTGAGTGTTAGTATCAGAAGTCAGTAAAATGGCTATCTAGAAAGACATTTTTCAATACTGACACGAACATATAAATGTAAGCCTTTGGCATCACTCAACACTTGGCACATGAAGCACTGTGCTGCACACAGAAACGTAATACCTGCAATGCTTACTGACTTTTCCTTCTGCTTGGGCGGTTATCCGTTACTAAATATCCACAGTTCCAGAAAGAAGACAATTCGATGCGTCTTTGTACTTTTTTAGGTTTAAAATTTCTCAAGGATAACGCCGATTTCATTCGAAAATGCGAGTACCATCTGGCAGTGCTCTGTGTGCAGGACAGAGGAACAGTGGGTGACTAGTATATGAGAACCTATGGGAGCTGGAGCATGGACATCAGTCCTTAAATTGGTATGATAAAAAAAATAAGTGGGAAAATATGTACACAAAAATACAAAAAGACTGAGGAAATAATAACAATAAAATTAAAAGGTATGACTTGCGTGCCAATGGCTTTAATTAGGATTATTTGGTACTACTGAAGGGATAACTATATGAAGACTTTTAGCACCTCATATTGACTTTAAATTGATGTGTATTTCCTGGCTATGTTTGATTTTTCTTTTTTACATATAACTTGCAAAAATAACTAGAATAATAAGGTACAGTTCACTTCTGCAGAAAAATAATAGTAATAACTAAATATTTCAGATATAACTCTCGATACTATAATACATTATCTATTTACACTAATAACTTTTACACGTTTTTCTTTCCATGCCAACAAATTAAAGATTTGTTTGAATTTACCAATCAATATATTTTCTCCAGGAAGAAAAGACGAAAAAATGCAGTATTAGGCTTCAGATAACCAAAGTAATAATCAAATATGGAAATTCTCCATTAAGTAATCATCTGCCCTCCGAAATATAATTTTCCTTTTTTGGCCCATCAATTCAATTTTATACTTTTCCGGTATTTTTTTTTTGTCATCCAGTGAAACTAAATACTAATAGCACCATTCCAGGATTTTTCTTTTACCGATTTAGACTGCATTTCAGATATTTACAATTTGACTTTTCGCCCAATTTTTAAATACAAGAGAGAGCTCAAGCAATCCTGCAAAGCATGCTAAGGAGAAGCCTCCTCATTTGTACATTCACTGAAGCTCAGTTCACCGTAAGACGTAAGAAAATAAGATTTGTTCATAACACCTATGAAACCCATGTCTAACCAGTGTGTTCGTCAGTCGTAGCAGAATCATACTCTGACTGTCGCAGGCTCCACCTCCCTTTCTTCTTGTTTATTCGACTAATAGCAGAGTAAAGACGATATTTTCTTATTTTCATCCCGCTCTCTCCGTTTCATTTAAAGTTCGTGTTCCATGAATCGACACACATATATAGCCTTGACGAGCTATGATGAACTTCCAGATTGTTTCCACGACCCCGGAATTTAGTGATTAACAAATGCAATGGTTTAAATAAATCGCATGAGGTGGATTCACTTCATATTAGTTGACATACAAGACCATATTTCCTTGAGAAACATTCTGACTGATTCACCTTCATATTCCCTCTTTCTCTCCGGCAAAACATTCTGCAGAAGTCGAAATACAATGCAAGTCTGAAAACAACTCCACATAGCGTTGAGCTCTCAGGTACCCCATCAAAAAAGTGAATTCACTTCTTTACTAAACCTTTAAAAAAGTATAGGCCCATCCTCAGGTCTGCCTTCCCCTTCAGTAAAGCCTCCCCCACCACCTCTGGGACACGAGATCTGAACCTGCTCGAAGCAAAACCTCATGAACCTCAAGCCACGTTGAACACTCTCGGCAACTTTCTTCCATCGCTCCTGATCAACCCCTGAGAATGCACTGACATCTCTCCAAGTGAGTAAACCACCAAACTAAGTGTTAAAAGACTATCTTCGTGGCACACACTTCCTAGTCCTTTTCCAAAACGGTAGCTAGATTTACGACATACTGCAAATTAACATGGCTGCAAACATTTCCATAAAATTTTAAAATCTGCAGTGGATATGGCACTTTTACTATTTAAAACAATAGTACATTTAACTACCAGTACTAGAGTAACCTGCGTACTGAACTTAATTAACAGTCAACAGAAAGTTTAAAAATTAATTGTGTGTATATATATAACTCCATACGTTTATACTATGGATCATAAATATTAATAAAAATAAAATCCTTCAAATTCACTACTCAAACTTGCTATCCCTGCATTAAAAACAAACATTTTCTTTGATGTAATTCGCAAGTACATAAACACGTTTAGGGCTTTTGTTTTGTTCGATTACATTACATATAGCTACAATATATACTATATATATATGACTTGGATAAATAGCACCCCATAACTTCAGGTCAACTCTGTAGATACGACAGGCTGAGGTCGCTCACATTCAACACGTTCTCTTTACTGCTTATCTCCGCAGTAATACCTTTTGTGATCCATGGCTGAACATATGACACGTCCTTGTTGCTTCGTGCTAGTCTATGGACATACGCAAATACCATGTTTCATTCACAAAGCACTGTCGTTAGTTCCATTCACTTTTTTCTCACTACACACATTGCTGAACTGATGTAAAGGAATTGTCACTGTCTTCTACAGAGCAGCCCGAAGACTAGCAGAGGAATTCTAGAAAATAAAGTTACTTTCTTGTGGTCTCCACCTGGCCTATGCTTAGCAGTATTGAAATTTTATCCGGTACTACTGTTAAGCATTTTTTTCACTAGTGCGATTGCAAAGCTTCCCTGCAACATCTAGTCCAATGTCCTCTCTCGGGACAGTGAGTAACCGGTTACAATAACTGCCAAGTCAGGGGCTTCAGCGAGGAGTGAGGACGTCTGAGGTGTGCGAAGAGTCGCAGCTGTTTGGAGGGGTGTCCAGTTGTGGTGTCGAGAAGTCTATGTAATCCTGCGGGGGAGAACGTTGCATTGAGAAAGTGTTTACTCAGTGAAACCTTATCAAGAAATGATAATAGATGATACAATCAAATTGAAGATTCTATCCTCCGAGGCAAAGACGACCTAATCGTTCTTTGAAAATAACGATAAAAACTGACCTCCGTCGACGATAACGTGAGGATCCGGTCTAAGTCTTCCACGAGCTCCTTGAAGGTTGGACGCTGCGTTGGCTGGTACCGCCAGCACTCACGCATGATCGTGTAACTGTAAGAGAAAAACAAGATGATAATTCTGAATCATAATTCTGATATTTAATATTACAGATTTCCTGGTTATGAATTAACTGTTTAAAAACTACGATGGAACCGAAATTATACAAGATTTCTGAAGTTATGTAACTTTGATAAAATATCAGATTGCATGATACTTACATTTCAAGCGAACAATTTGAGGGCTTCTCCATTCTGTGACCTTCTCGGAGCAACTGGAAAAGCTTCTCGACTGAGGGTACTGATGGGTATGGAGTTCCACCCAGGGTCATGATCTCCCACAAAAGAATTCCGAATGCCCACCTGATCAACAAAAAGGAACCTCAATTAATCAAAACGGCAGGATTGAAGAGCTATAAAGAGAGACTCTTGTCTACCAAGCAGTTTCTCAGAAAAGCGTAAAAATCTCATGTAAAACGTATATCCCATTAGCCTTTTTTAATATTTCAAGAAGGGGGAGAAGAAAAAAATACCGTCACTTACACATCTGACTGTGAAGTGTACACTCTGTGGAAGAGAGCCTCGGGTGCCATCCACTTGACTGGCAGGCGGCCTTCGCTCGTCTTGCGATAGTAGTCCTGGCTGTGAATATCTCTGGCAAGACCAAAATCAGCTATCTTCATGATCCCGTCCTTACTGACTAGAACATTTCGTGCGGCAAGATCACGGTGAATGCACTGGAAAGAGGAAATTCAAGTTATTGGAACCATCACATGAGGAATACGTGTATGGATATGCGTGAAGAAACACTGGCGCTAACGCAACACCATAATGCAGAGGACAGAATACTGGGTAAAAGGTTTGCACATCTATTGAACATCACAGCCTAAAATACCTTTTTAGAGGCGAGGTACTCCATTCCGCGAGCCACTTGGTAAGAGAAGCTGACCAGGTCTCTCTCCGTGAGCGCGTTCGTCTCCTGCCCAATGGCCCTCTCGTAGCCTGAAGAAGGGCGCTTGTTACGCAGATAATCCCTCAAGTTTCCATGCGCCGCGTACTCCACGACCACGTACAGAGGGCCGTCTTGGGTGCAGCATCCCAGCAGGTTGATGATGTTGATGTGCGTGCCGATCATTTTCATCATCTCCATCTCCGAGACAAGGTCCATGAGCTCCGCGTCCGTGTGCCCCTCTGTTGCGGAAAGAAAGTGCTCCGTTAGTGTCTGGTCCGGACCTACTTCTATACATGGAAAGCAAATGTACACAATCAAAAGCAAATTCCTTTCATTGGTACGTTGAAATTTTATCCTCTGCCACAACTCACCCTTCAGCATCTTCACAGCGACGGTGGTGGTGAGGTCGGGCCGGTTGATGCCTTGCACCTCCGCCTTCACGACCTTCCCGAAGGCGCCCTCGCCGAGGGACTCGCCCATGATCAGCTTCGAGCGCGGCAATTCCCAGAGGATGTCCAAGGGCAACTCGTACTCGGATATCCTCGTGTTTTCTGAACCGTTGTGCGAGTTGGACTGGCACCGCTCGATCTTGATGGTGGGCACGATCAGAGGCTCCTGCGAGGCGTCCGAATTCTGGCGCTCGACGATGACCTGCGCAAAACGACGTTTGAGACTCGAGTCGAACAACAGCGTGCGATAACAACAGACCCCGCAAGAAGGCCAGCATTTAAACAAACCCAGACCTTTAATCCATGTTCACATAATACCAGAACCAAACCCCACGGGTCTCCAACGAATCAAACAACAATCGACTCATGTCTACCTTCTTGATCCACTGCTGGGTGATGACCTCCTTGGCCCTCTCCAGCTCCTTGGCTCGGCGCTTCTCCTTCTTCCACTTCTTGCAGAAGCAGTAGAGGATGAGCCCCACGCCGGCCAGGGCCACGACGAACACTGCGGCCAGAATGGGCACCACGTGCGACTGCGCATCTGCAAGGATGGGCTCCGCTGAAAAACAATACAAGGTGTTAAGAACCACCACCGCCACCACCGCAACAGAGCAATATGAACGACTTGGCTGCAACGCGACTGGCAAAGCACAGCAGGGAATGCACCTGTGACGTCATCCGACTTCAAGACGCTTCATTTGCGAGCGACTGGATTTTGCGCTGAGTCATCACTTTCATAAAACTCGCTGCTCTTGTTAATCTTATGGTTAGTATGGAGGGATTTGTAGGATCGGCGAAGGAACGACCGACAAGGAAGATTGTTACAGTGATATACTAACAGTAGAGAATAGCCAATTCTACAACAGAAAAATAATAAGAACTCGGTGAGATATAATACACGCACACACATATTTGTGTATGAATATATATATATATATATATATATATATATATATATATATATATATATATATATATATATACATATGTATGTATGCATGTATGTATGTATGTATGTATGTATGTATGTATGTATGTATGTATGCATGTATGTATGTACGTATATATATATATATATATATATATATATATATATATATATATATATATATATATATATATATATATATATATATATATATATATATATATATATATATATATATATATATATATATATATATATATATATACATACATACATACATACACACACACACACATATACATACACATATATAAACTTCCCCGCCCGCCCCACTCGCACCCACGACAACCCCGCTCACCATCGATCACGTTGAGGTAGGCCGTGGACGAGGAGTAGCCCAGGCTGTTGGCGGCGATGCAGGTGTACCATCCGGCGTCCTTTTCCGTGACGTTGGTGAGCACAACCACCTGCGGGTCCTCGGTGCTCGTTATGTTCCCTCCTCCCTGCGCCACAGATAATGGATTAGCTTTGTTGCCACACTGGCGGGAGATATTGGGAGGCATTGTGATTTATTGTCTGTGTGATTTAATAGAAGGCATTGCTGATTCTGTGTGATTTAATAGAAGGCACTGCTGATTCTGTGTGATTTGATAGAAGGCATTGCTGATTCTGTGTGATTTAATAGAAGGCACTGCTGATTCTGTGTGATTTGATAGAAGGCATTGCTGATTCTGTGTGATTTGATAAAGGAGGCATTGAAGGCCTTCCTGACTCTTAAGTGATTTAATGACAGTTCTTAATTTGAGTTCGTTTAAGCCTGTTTTTTTTTGGCAACTGTGCAAACATCATCTACATGCAACAACCTTAGACAACCTTAAAAACCGTAATAAATTCTATTCCGTGACCACAAAAAATATACTATTTTTAAATACTCAAAGACATGACAAATCGAAAATGTACTGAAATACAGCCTAAGGTAAATAAACATACGCACAGACAAATAAAATACCACACATCATGCAAGACATCAGATAAAACTCCAGAAATATATCTTGATAAAAAAAATGTAAAGGTTTTCGGAACAAAACATGCATTGCCTTTGACTAGATTTAAGGTTCACAAGTAAGTATACACAATAAGCAATTAGAACAGTCATGCTCATTAGTTTGGTCATGCAAAAAAGACAGACATGCAGAAGTATTATTATACAAAGTTTCCCGTCTATAATTCTAACTGATTATAAATTGAGGAAGAGTATGCTGTTATATCCATCAAACATCGGCACAGTAATTAAGACACAGATACAAATTCATGAATCGATACTGAAATTAGCCTTGGCTAAAATTAATAAGCAGACACGTAACACTTCGACACATTCAACACGCCGTAAATTCTTTTGTTCAAATCCAAGGCAAAATTAGCTCTATAATGAAAATGAAAACAGCATTTTTTTTCTTTTTGCTAAACTGAGAATGGAGGGGAAACGCATGCACCCCTCGCGCGAGCATTATTAATTCCAATCTACACGTGTTAGGGTCATGTTTGTAGGCTTCACACGTTGCCTTGGGAATGCAATCTGACCTGGCCCTCTGAGGCAGCCTTGAGAATGGTCTCGTTTATATAGATTTCGCGGGAACCGAAGTCCACGTCCGGATCTAACTGCGGCAAGCCCGTGCGCCACACAATGTAAGCACTGGGCGTGTTTTTCGTGTAAATGCCCACCTCCAGCCTCACAGTGCTGCCGCTAATGACGGTCATGTTTTTCAGTTTCTTGGTGAAGATTGGCCGAGAACCGACGTGTTCTAAGAGGCAGGGACAAGAAATTGAGGAAAGATTAATAACAAGATCCTTAGACCCAAAAAGGAGAAGAGGAGGAAAGGGAGGACCGTCACCTCAAGCAGAAACCGTGTCTTAAAATACTCTGGAAAGGAAAGGCGATTTAGGAGCACCCACATACCACAGTAGCTACTGGACCCGAAAGGAGCGTAGCTGAACCACTAATGCCCTCTATACATGAACCAAAAGCAAATAATTACAAGCCATAAATCATAACCGAACTACGTGTCTCTACTGTCCCGTGCCTTCCACACACACAGAACGGTGCACCATACAGCCTGCGCAAAAGTACACTGAAAGGAGGATGCCCCTTAGGAGGCGAAGTTCCCCTACGGGTTTTGACAACAGAAAAGCTACGCCTCGTTTCATGAGACTTCTACTAGTTCTTGTTTTCTGATATCAAAACCTCTAATATAAACACTACGAAGAGCCGTTGAAGAGAAAAAATAATTAAAACCTGAACACCATTAATTCCACGCATACTAACGAAGACAAAAAAGGAAAAGTTACACCTACATCCGATTACCATACATTGCACAATGTATAAAAAAATTATTCCCCGAGATCTAACCACCACCAGCACCCACCACCAGCACCACCAACCCCACACAATGCACCTGGAAAGTTCCTTCTGCTCTGATCTTTACCTTTATGATCAAAAGCCTGTTAATAACCTTGCCCTGGCTGTCAATGCCATTGTCGCGAGTCGTGTGCTTCAGCCAGGTGATGTACGGCACCTGATCTGAGATCACGGAGCACTGCAACGTGGTTTTCGATCCCTGCACCACAGTGCGGTTGCTCAGCTCCTTGTTTATGATGGGTCTGCTTGGGAGGCGCTCTAGGTGGAGAGGGCGGGGCCTATTAATACCACTGGGGTGCACAAACCTGCCTATCATGGGAGAATACTGGGGCCGCTTGAACCCCACGGACCCATGCTTACCCTGCGCAATGGTACTTATAATATATATCCATGGCATTACGGATTATGGCACCAAGGGAAGCCAACCATATATGCTTTACCTAAGCATGAAAGTAAATAAACAGATGAAGAGCTTAACATTCGGGTCGTCTGAGAATTGTGCTCATATTCAAAGAGTGAACATATGGATTTCATGTATTGAACATCCTTTTAAAATATAGTAATACTTGAGAAATATATACCGAAAATTATATTCAACCTAAAAAAAGACAAAGACATTCAAACTCGTTGATTAAAATGAAATGAGCACAATTAAACTTCCCTCGATCGATAACTCATCAACAAAACTGATCAAAAATTGTATACTGATATTGTCCACGTCGAAAAGTCCCTCCAGTGTTGTTAGCCCTCTTCGCAATCACACACAACTCACCAATAACTTCCAGTGTGTAGGTGTGGTTGATCGAGCCGTGTTCATTGGAAACGATGCACGTGTACTGCCCCGAATCCGTGGGCACGAGGTCCTCCATCTTCAACGTTGATCCCTTGATGCGCACGTCTCCATACTGCCGGGTTGGCTTCGCGCCGTACTGGTCAAGGGGAAAAGGGGGAGGCGTGAATATAAGGGCAAGGCACTATGTCTATTTGGGTAGGAGGAAGTATGACCAAGAGGGGGATATAATGCACGATTTTTTTTTATAAAAGGGCAAAGCACTATGTCTATTTGGGTAGGAGGAAGTATGAACAACAGGGGAAAATAGTGCACGATTTTTTTTAAAGGCAGAACACACAAATTACTGTCTATTTGGGTAGGAGGAAGTATGAACAAGAGGGGGATATAATGCACGATTTTTTTTTTATAAAAGGGCAAAGCACTATGTCAATTTGGGTAGGAGGAAGTACGAACAACAGGGGAAAATAGTGCACGATTTTTTTTAAAGGAAGAACACACAAATTGCTATGTCTATTTGGGTAGGAGGAAGTACGAACAAGAGGGGAAAATAATGCAGGATTTTTTTAAAAAGGAATAACACACAAATTACTGTCTATTTGGATAGAAGGAAGTACGAACAAGAGGAGAAAATAATACACAATAACAAGCAATGAAACCAAAACACCTAAAATCAACATCATCATCATCTCCCTGCCATTCAATCCTTTTCGAGCGAGATCCCAAAACAACATCCCCTCCTCACACTCCTAGCTCTCTGCTCCTCCTCCTCCATTGCCTCACGGTTGCCTTACCTTCAACCACGTGATGTTCAGGTTCTCCCCACTGGCCTGGCACTTCAGCTCTGCCACGTTGCCGGCGGGCTTGATCAGCAGCGGCTTCAGGTCCTTGATAAATTTTGGCTTCGGGCTGTCGAGGTCTTCAGCGTCCGGCACCAACACCTTGCTGTCCGCGTGGAGAGCCTGGACAAAATGCCGGGATTTTTTTTTTTAATATACATATATATAATGATCACAGAGAAGCTTTTTGTATTATATATATAAAGTGATCAGAGATATGAGACTTAGCAACAAAATAATCAATCTCGATACATATTAGTGCAAGCATGAGTACTGTTGCTGACTCCACCCTTAAAGTAAAAGAAACAAAGTAAAAATAGAAAGAAAAAAAAAAGAAAAAAGAAAAAGAAAAAAAGAAAATAAGAAAGGAGAGAGAGAGAGAGAGAGAGAGAGAGAGAGAGAGAGAGAGAGAGAGAGAGAGAGAGAAAGAGAAAGAGAGAGAGAAAGAGAAAGAGAAAGAGAAAGAGAAAGAGAGAGAGAGAGAGAAAGAGAAAGAGAAAGAGAAAGAGAGAAAGAGAAAGACAGAAAGAGAAAGAAAGAAAGAGAGAGAGAGAAAGAAAGAAAGAAAGAAAGAAAGAAAGAAAGAAAGAAAGAAAGAAAGAAAGAAAGAAAGAAAGAAAGAAAGAAAGAAAGAAAGAAAGAAAGAAAGAAAGAAAGAAAGAAAGAAAGAAAGAAAAAGAAAGAAAGAAAGAAAGAAAGAAAGAAAGAAAGAAAGAGAGAGAGAGAGAAGGAAAATCCACAGTGCCTGTACCTGAGGCATGGTCGAGATGGGGATGTCCTCCGAGACAAGGAGTGTGTAGTTGACCCAGCCCTGGCTCTGGCTGCCGTTCCAGCGGCACGCGTACCGCCCCTCGTCCTCGTGGCGCACGTCGTTCAAGCGCAGCCGCGCCCTCTCCCTGCAGAAGGCAAAGACATTAGGATGCAAGCAAAGGCCTTGGGATACAAGTAAAGGCCTTAGGATACAAACAAAGGCCTTGGGACACAAGCAAAGGCCTTGGGACACAAGCAAAGGCCTTGGGACACAAGCAAAGGCCTTGGGACACAAGCAAAGGCCTTGGGACACAAGCAAAGGCCTTAGGATGCAAGCAAAGGTCTTGGGATACAAGTAAAGGCCTTAGGATACAAACAAAGGCCTTGGGACACAAGCAAAGGCCTTAGGACACCCGCAAACAAAACGAGGTGCCGCTCTTTGTTCCTTTCGAAGAGGAAAAAAATAACGGAAACTTCACCTATTCTTCATAATAAAACATTTACCAATATCATTCAAACCATAACCTCATGGCCCATCCAAAAGTAAAATATAATAATAATAATGATAATAACAGTGATGATAACAATAATAATAATAACGATGATAATAACAGTAATAATAATAACAGAAATAACAATAATAATAACAACAACAATAATAATAATAATAATAATAATAATAATAATAATAATAATAATAATAATAATAATAATAATAATAATAATAATAATAATAGCAATAATAATAATAATAATAATAATAATAATAATAATAATAATAATAATAATAGCAATGATAATAATAATAACTATTATTATTATCATCATTATTATAACACCAACGATGATAATGATAATAATAACAACAACAGCCCCAAAACTCACTTGTTATCCGACATTTTGACCCTGGGGTCCGCGCCGGGCTCGAACACCTGGTCGTTGAAGAACCAGGTGAAGTCCACGACGCGGTGCACCTTGTAGTCGACCTTGGGCTTGCACTTGAGGCGGATGTTCTCGCCCACCTTCGCCAGCCGCTGCGTCGAGGCGGAGGTGGCGTCGCCGCCGCTGTCGTGGTCGTAGTCTTCTGCGGGAGAGAGAGGGAGGGGTTTAGGCGCTGCCGGGGCGGGGGGGGGGGGGGGGGGCGAGGGGAGGAGAGGGGAGGAGAGCGAGAGGCACAGCGATCATGATAGGATAATAATTACGTTTTATTTTTACATATACATATAAACACACAATACATTAATATATATATATATATATATATATATATATATATATATATATATATATATTTCTTATACATACATATATATGTATATTTCATATATCACATACAACAAACACACACATACATATATAGTAAATATATAGGAGAGGAGAGGAGAGGAGAGATACAGACCAATCGCAGATCTGTCACGGACCATTTACCCTTTGTAAACCCCATCAACAGCGCCTGTCACGACTCCTCTGAAAGCTACAATTACCAAGTTCGATTTAATTGGTCCCCGCCGCTCACACTATCATCAAATCCCCCCCCCCCCCACCTCATCTTTATAATCTTAAACCATTCCGTCAGGAGAACACCTCCTCCGTCAGCGGCCAAAGACGGCGCGTGAAGGAGGGCGCGGCAGACCGAGGGCGCGGCAGCCGAGAGGGCGGCGGCG
>NC_091555.1:4668577-4673577 GCF_042767895.1 Penaeus vannamei | reverse complement strand
TTCAGTGAGGCCACAATACTCTTGTAAAACAAAAACAGAAGTGATTCCCACTGGCGAAAACATCCAACAAGGATCTCGGGCTTCGCGCTAAGAAATTCCATAACACCTCTTCCGTAAGTCAGAGTAAATAAACAAATAAGCAAGCATAAATACAAATTGCAATATCAACTATAACGATATTATACACCATCACCCATAAGAAACATTAACTGTATCTGAAGGCTAGCGGTCCACAGAAACAGGCCAGGGGCGCCCTCCCTCCCTCCCTCTTCCTCTTCTTCGCCCTCCCTCCTTCCCTCTTCCTCTTCTTCGCCCTCCCTCCCTCCCTCCCTCCCCTTCTCTCCTCTTCTTCGCCCCTCCCTCTCCCTCCCTCTTCTCTCCCTCTTTCTTCGCCCCTCCCCTCCCTCCCTCCCTCTTCCTCGCCCTCCCTCCCTCCCTCTTCCTCTTCTTCGCCCTCCCTCCTTCCCTCTTCCTCTTCTTCGCCCTCCCTCCCTCCCTCCCTCTTCCTCTTCTTCGCCCTCCCTCCCTCCCTCTTCCTCTTCTTCGCCCTCCCTCCCTCCCTCTTCCTCGCCCTCCCTCCCTCCCTCCTTTCCTCTTCTTCTGCTCCTCCCTCCCTCCCTCTTCCTCGCCCTCCCTCCCTCCCTCTTCCTCTTCTTCGCCCTCCCTCCCTCCCTCCCCAGGCCCAGAAGCCGTTACAGGATTAACGAACACACACAACATACATTGTCCTTCCCGAGCAAGCAAAACAAACAGCGGATCCATAAAACCACCCGCCACCGCCGCCGCCGAACGTTAAGCGACCCGCGAAACAAGCGCGCATCGCGGAGGGAGCGGGAAGGGGAATCGGGGAACGCTCCGGGGCCTCTTTGGACGAGATTTAAGAGTTAAAGGGGATTAAAACCTATTCCGGCGTCTATATTTTCCCTCGAGGGGGATTAGAGCCTATTCCGGCGTCTATATTTTCCCTCGAGGAGGATTAGAGCCTATCCCGGCGTCTATATTTTCCCTCGAGGGGGATTAGAGCCTATCCCCGGCGTCTATATTTTCCTCTCGAAGGGGGATTAGGATCGGGTTGACTCCGAAAGGATCCGAGAGGAGAGGATTAACGTTTCACACGCGGGGCTTATCGGGTCGGTTCTCGAAGGGCGTGATCGGGTTTGGGCGCCGCGGGATCAGGCGTCGGTGCCGAGCTGTCGCGTCTGCGGTTTCCTCATCAATCAGCTGCCATAGAGGACGGGAGAGTGACATTTTTTTTTTTTTAACCGGCTCTCGACTCCAACGGACTCTGAGGATAGGTTTAATGACGTGTCCGGAGAAATTAAACTAGATTAATGGCGGAAGCAACGAAACGTGGCTTAGAAGGCCCGCAGAGTACACCGACCTGCGCGTTTCGGAGTAGTGAAGCGGAGACGAAAATTCATTCACAAACTTAAGATAAATAATGAAGATAGAAACTGACTAGAAATAATGAAGATAAATAACTGAATAGATATAATGAAAAAAAGAGAAATAGTAAAGATTAAAAAAAATGAAGACAACAATAAAACAACGAATATAATACGCGCAGTAGAAATTAAAATCAGAACAAGACCCACCAAAAAAATAAATAAATAAAAAAATAAATAAATAAAAATAAAAAATAAAAAGAAATTATACACGTACTTTTTACCGGCGCCAAAAAGCGGAAAATAACAAAGCGGTCCCCAGCGGCCGTTATAAAAAGACATCGCCCTCGTAATGAAGATTGAAAGGATAAACACAGACCTCGTCAAGCCACGCCGACGCGAGACAATTTAACGCCACATGTCACGTAAAAAAAATAAAGAAAATCACGTGACAAGGTCCAAGCAACAGACGCAGACACACGCACACAAAAAAGAAAAAAAAAAAAATAATAATAAAAAATAATAATAAATAAACAAATAAAAAAAAATAATAATCACGTGACAAATTCCAAGCAATAGACGCAAACACACGCCAAAAAAATTATAACAAAATAATAATAATAATAAAATAATAACAATCACGTGACAAGCTCGCAAGCAAACACACGCACGTATTACATCAAGTACTTTGCAACTCCTCTCCCCCACCCCCCTTACCCTCCTTTCCTCCTCTCCCCACACCTGTTGCAAGCAGAGCACCAGCATTTCCTTGCAACGGGAACAACGAAGGGAAGAACAAGAAAACACAAGAATAAGCCCTAATCGCATGTTCTCTTGTTCTTCCCTTCGCTGTTCCTGTTGCACCAGAATTTTCCTTGGCGAATGGGGATGCATATTTTGTCATGTTTTGTTTATTTTTTGAAAGAGAGGGAAAGCAGGAAGTGTCGAAGAGGAGAAGAGGAAGAGAAAATGAGGAGTGATGAAGGAAACGAATAAGTAAAATAAAAGAGTGAGGAAGAAATTAAAAGAAAGATTAAGAGGTAGCTTTCCTCAACATGCTGATGCTGCTCCTCCTCATTTTCTCCTACATCCTCCCTCTTCCTCTTCCTCCTCGTCTTCTTCTTCCTCTTCACCATCCTCGTCTTTTTCTTTTTCTTCATCCTCCTCCTCGTCTTCTTCTTCTTCATCATCTTCATCTTCTTCATCCTCCTCCTCATCTTCTTCATCATCCTCATCTTCTTCTTCTTCCTCAACATCCTCCTCTTCCTCTTCTTCTCCTTCTTCTTCTTCATCGTCTTCCTAATCCTCCCCAAACATAACTTCCCATCGATTCCTTCTTCGTCCATTTTCTCTCACTGTCCCTCTACGTCCCTTCCTCCTTCAGCTCATAATTTAATATCTCCCACACCCACGCATCTGCACATCACGGTGGGCGTGCGGGCGGCCCGACGACGCCCGCGTGGGTGGCTCTGTCACTCTTCCTTGACATCCTCCCTCGCAAAACACCCCATCCTCCCCTCCCCCCATCCCCCATCCCCCCACACCGACATCCCTTCCCTCCTCGAGAAAAAAGAAAGAAAAAAAGAGAAAGGAAGAAAGAAAAAAAAAAAAAAACAGAGTACGGAAAAAGAAGAAAGAGAGATTGAAAGAGAGAAAAACAAAAAACAAACAAAGGAAGTAAACAAGCAGAGACACAAAGACGGAAGGAGAGAGCAGTGATGAGCGAAAGTGAAAGGAAGAGAACAGAAGGACCGAAAAAGAATAAAGATTAAGAGAAAAAAGGGAATGACAGAAAATCGACAAAAAAAGAGAGCTAGAAAATACGTAAATCCCGCCCACATCCACAGACAGACAAACAGACTGACAGATAGACAACCCAATCACTTTTAACAACACGCTTCCTTCAACAACAAGCGCACGCATAAGCCGACCTCACGCGCACCCGATTCAGAAAAAGAGAAAGAGAGAAAGAGGGAGGGAGAGAGGGGAGAGGGGGAGGGGGAAGAGGGGAGAGAGAAAGAGGGAGAAGAGATTACGATACGGGCAAACATACGGACAAACAAACAAATAAAAAAAACATGTCCCGCGGTACAAAGAGATATTTTTTTTTCCCGCCACGTGTAAATCTCGACAAATCACGCCCACAGATCTCCCAGATTATGGTAATTTACGGAGAAAAGGAGGGCGGCGCGGGGAACACTCGGCCGCCCAGTGAAAAAATAACGAAAAAAAAACTAAGACAAAAGACAAAAAAAACAACAACGATGACAAAAATCTCGACATCAAACAGAGGGAAGGAGGGAGAGGGAGGGAAGGAGAGAGATAGGGAGAGGGAGGGAAGGAGATAGGTAGGGAGAGGGAGGGAAGGAGAGAGGTAGGGAGAGGGAGGGGGGAGAGGGGGAAGGAGGGAGGTTGGGGAGAGGGGAGGGAAGGAAGAGAGGTTGAGAGAGGATGGGGAGAGGGAGGGAAGGAGGGGTGAGAGGAAGGGAGAGAGAGATGGGGGTAGGGAGAGAAAGAAAAGAGAGAGAGAAAAAGAGAGGGAGGGGATAAAAAAGAGATGGGGAGGGAGGGAGGGAGGGAGGGAGGGAGGGAGGGAGGGAGGGAGAGAGAGAGAGAGAGAGAGAGAGAGAGAGAGAGAGAGAGAGAGAGCAGAGAGAGAGAGAGAGAGAGAGAGAGAGAGAGAGAGAGAGAAAGAGGGAGGGAGACAGAGAGAGAGGAATGTTTGGGATGAAAGGCCCGGCCTAATGAAGACAAGGCGTACGAGCAACAAAAAATGATATAAAAAAAAAGAAAAATTACTATTAAGCTGGCAATAATTTCTGTCACTCCAGATTCACCCACTTGGTTCCTCTTGGTTATCACGGACACATAAACCCCACGAAGACTTATTAATAACCACAACCGGGGCCCTAATAACCACACCGAATTTAACTCGGAGATAACAACGACAACAAATGACAAACGACCCCAAAAAACCACAACAGTTCAAAGTGACAATTAAAAAGAACCATCACAACAAGGGCCGACGACGAGGTGCAAACGAGGGAACAGCCAAGGATAATGATGGTTTGAAAGATGTAAAGAGAGATAGGCGCTATCTCTTGACAGTAATAGCATTTTGAAGTTCATTAAGGGCGATTTCACCGTGACCCTCTCTTCCTTTCTCCCCCCCTCTCTCTGTTATCGCCTGTCTGCCTGCCCGTTTCTCTTCTCTTCTCTCTGCTCTCTCTTGCTCGGAGCTCCACCTTGTCTCTGTTTCTGTCTGTCTGTCTCGCTCTCTTTCTCCTTTCCTCTCTCCTCACTCCCTTCCTTCCCTCTCTCTCTCCCTTCCTCTGTCTCTCACTTCCTCCTTCTCTCTTTCTCATATTTTTCTTTCCTCCGGCCTATGGTCTATTCTAAATATCATTTACTTTACCTTCCTCCTTTCCCTTTCAGTCTCTTCCCCTCCTCCCACCTACCCCCCCCCCCTTCGCCAAGGATCAGCTGCCCATCAGAAATACCCGAAATTTCTCACGCCGATTGCCGAGAGTAATAACCCACGCGAGCCGGGATGGTCGAACGCTGCCTTCGTGACCGGGGAAATCTCACCCTTATGCGTTCGCGAAGGACGACGTA
>NC_091555.1:4661077-4663577 GCF_042767895.1 Penaeus vannamei | reverse complement strand
TCTCATTTCTTTCATTCTCTCTCTCTCTCTCTCTCTCTCTCTCTCTCTCTCTCTCTCTCTCTCTCTCTCTCTCTCTCTCTCTCTCTTTGAGAAAGATGAATTGAGCGAGAACGGTATAGGGAAAATAAGTGTAAGAAGATATCACACACATACACTCACTCAATCTATCTCTCTCTTCTCTCTTCTCTCCCTCTTTCTGTCTCTCTGTTTCTCTTCCTCATGTCCTCTTGTGTTTACGTCTCTCTCTCTCTCCCTCTCCCCTCCCTCCCTCGCTCCCTCCCTCCCTCCCTCCCTCCCTCCCTCCCTCGCTCACTCTATCTCACCCCGTCCCTCCCTCCCATCCCTCTCCCTCTCTCCTTCCCTCCCTCCCATCCCTCTCCTCCTCTCTCTCCCTCCTCCCATGCCTCTCCCTCTCCCTCCCTCCCATCCCTCTCCCCTCCCTCCCTCCCTCCCTCCCTCCCTCGCTCACTCTATCTCACCCCCTCCCTCCCTCCCATCCCTCTCCCTCTCCCTCTCATCTCGCGCGTCCAGCTAAGTCCATTTCGATGTCCGGAGCCGAGTCGTGGCCACAACAATCGAGGAAGGACATAGCGCACCGGCCCGGGGTTCCCTCCTAAATAGGAAGTACCGATACTTGATTAACCCGAACACATGAAAAAATAATCTTTAGGAGAATCGACGAGCACCACAATCCAGTTCCTCACATTCCAGACATTATCGCCCCCTCCTCCTCCTCCTCCCCTTCTCCCTCCCCCACCCTACTCCTTCCCTTCTCCCTCCTCCTTCCCTTCTCCCTCGCCACTCCTCCTTCCCTTCTCCCTCCCCCACCCTCCTCCTTCCCTTCCTCCCTCCCCCCCTCCTCCTTCCCCTTCTCCCTCCCCCTCCCTCCTTCTCTGCCATACCAACCTCCCCTTCCTCCCTTTTTACTCAGCCCTACTACAACTCCTTCTCCACCCCCTCCCTCTACCATACCAACCTCCCTCTCCCCCCTTCCCTCCTCCGCCACACCAACCCTCCCTCCCCTCCCTCCTCTACTTCCATACCAACCTCCCCTCCCTCCCCCCCTCCCTCCTCCGCCACACCAACCCCTCCTCCCCCTCCTTCCTCCGCCACACCAACCCCTCCTCCCCCTCCCTCCTCCTCTTCCAGTCCGACTCGGGATAAAATCCTCCTCCGACTAATTAACTGAAGCTCCAGCCTCGATCTGACAAATTATCCTTAATGGCCGACCGTCAACTGCCCGCTAAACTGACAAATTGGCCCACTGGCGCGCCGCCTATATCACTTTCCGCGGGCGTGGGGGAGGCGGCGCAGAGGCTCCGCGGGCGTGGGGGAGGCGGCGCAGAGGCTCCGCGGGCGTGAGAAGATAGCGCGACGTGAAGAGTTACTGTGGAAGTCAGTAAATAGGTCCGCCTCGAGTGTCAGGTTCGCCGGGCGAGTCTGGAGGAGCGCCGGGCCACACGCGGGCGCGACCCGGCGAGACGTCAGCGCCGTCAGCACCTTCGCCAGCCGCATCGGAACGGCGCCGAGGCCCGACACGGCAGGGCGCGCTGGGCCGTCGTGTGCGAGGGTCGAATGTGGTGCAAATTACATGCCGCGGTCCAGGGTGATGGATGACCCTCCTCCGCGCTCGCCTCCTTCCCCCGGTCCTCCTGCTCTTCCCCTCCTCCTCTTCCTACCAATCTTCCTCCCTTCTATTTCCTACCATTCCTCCCCCTCCTACCAATCTTCCTCTCTTCCCCCCAATCCTCCTCCTCCTACTCCCCTTCCTACCAATCTTCCTCCTTTCTATTTCCTACCATTCCTCCTCCTCCTACTCCTCTTCCTACCAATCTTCCCCCTTTCCTCTTCCTACCATTCCTCCTCCTCTTCTCTCCCTCCCCCCAATCCCCCTCCTCCTCCCCCTTCTCCGCCCCGGTCCCATCCCACGATGCCTCACATCCCCAACTCTGCCCATCACTCACGCACACCTGCCCTCCCTCACCACCTCACTAACCCCGGCCCTCACCCCGCTACGGGACGCACCATCACTCTGCCTGTACCCCCACCACCCCCTCCAACCCCCCATTACCCCCTACCACCCCCTCCAACCCCCTCCTCCAACCCCCCCATTACCCCGCACCACCCCCTCAGCAATCCCCCATTACCCCGCACCACCCCCTCCAACCCCCACCTCCCCCTCCAACCCCCCACCACCCTTTCCAACCCCTCTCCAACCCCCCACCTCACCTCCAATCCCCCCACCACCCTTTCCAACCCCCAATCACCCCCTCCAACCCCCTGCCACGCCACCCTCCGGCCTCCCCACCCCCACCCCTCGCTCCTATTTTACAAACAATGGCGGCCGCGCGAAGCACCCTCGGCAGGCCGGTTACAGATACGGAGACGATGCTAAATCAATGTCACATTTTTATATCGAAATCTGAGGCCATTGTCCCCCTGATTCCGGTTAAGAGAGAGGAAAAGATAGAGGGAGGGAGGGAGGGAAGGAGAGGAGGAA
>NC_091555.1:4651077-4656077 GCF_042767895.1 Penaeus vannamei | reverse complement strand
TAAGAAATAAAGAGCAATTAATATCAATGAATTAAGAAATAAAGAGCAATTAATATCAATGAATTAAGAAATAAACAGCCATTAATATCAATGAATTAAGAAATAAAGAGCAATTAATATCAATGAATTAAGAAATAAAGAGCAATTAATATCAATGAATTAAGAAATATCAGCCATTAAATACGAATGAATTAAGAAATAAACAGCCAATAATATCAATGAATTAATAAATAAACAGCCAATAATATCAATGAATTAATAAATAAACAGCCAATAATATCAATGAATTAAAAACTAAACAACCCTTAATATCAATGAATTAAGAAATAAACAGCCATTTCCCCGCCTTCCGACCTCCCTCACGCCCGCGCTGCACAGGCTCTCACGCCCACGCATCAACCTTATATTCCACCAACTTTATATTCTCGGACGGACAAAAAAAAATTAATTAACCGAGACCCCATGCTCTCGCTCGCTCACCAGGGGGGGGGGGTATGGGTGGGTGGATGGGTTGTAGGTGGATGTGATGGGCGGGGTGGATAGGTTATAGGTGGATGGGTTGTAGGTGGGCCGGGGGGTGGAGAGGTTGTAGGTGGATGGATTGTAGGTGGATGGGCGGGGTGGATAGTTTATAAGCGGATGGGCGATAGGTAGGCGGGCTACAGGTAGGCGTGGATCAGAGGGTGGCTAGGATGGGCGTGGGAAGGTGGAACTCTGGGGGATGATCTAAGGGCATAGCGTTGCCACAGGAAAGTTTCTTAAGTGAGGGAAAGACTTTGCAAACATATGCAACGAATCAGGCGTCTGTGTGGATGGGTGGATGGGCGGATAGGTGGATGGGTGGATAGGCGGATGGGTGGATAGGCGGATGGGTGGATAGGTGGATGGGCGGATGGGTGGATGGGTGGATAGGTGGATAGGTGGACAGGCGGATGGGCGGATAGGTGGATAGGATGATGGGCGGATGGGTGGACAGGCGGATGGGCGGATAGGTGGATGAGTGAATGGCGGATGGGTGGATAGACGGATGGGCGGATAGGCGGATGGGATGTGACATAGCCAGACTATCCTTCTGGCCATCCATCTCTTAAATTCCAACATTGACCTTGTCGAAAACGCTAAGCAACTCGAATCAAATCCGTCTATTCTTATTGCAGTTACTTTCCCGTCCATTCTATCCTACAAATTGCAATTCTCTTGCGCCGTGTTCATCAATGACACTATTAGGAGCCGGACACGCTAATTAACGAATGACGAGAAGGGCTAATGAGCAATAAAAAGCTAAAAAAAAAAAAAAAAAATGAACACGGAGAAACCAGCTCAATCAAGGACCATCTTGAACCACGTCACACGCGCCTCACTAATGAATACATCTCCCTCAGATGAACCCTTCCCCTCCCCCCTGCCCCCCCTCCCTTAAAGACACTTCTTAAGAACTTGTAAATGTCTGTCACTCAAAAAATAAAAATATAATATAAAAATAAATAAAATAAAAAAACACCCCCCCCCCCAAAAAAAAAAAAAAAAAAAAAAAAAAATCCTGACACACGCCAGCGACCGGCACGACACCCCGCCATCACGAGCAGCATTCCTCTCTATGGCGAACAGCACATTTCCCTCCCCAATGACACGGGATACCTACAAGCGAATCCCATTACCCTAGGACGCCGTTCCCCCCCCCCCCCCCCCCTCTCTCTCTCTCTCTCTCTCTCTCTCTCTCTCTCTCTCTCTCTCTCTCTCTCTCTCTCTCTCTCTCTCTCTCTCTCTCTCTCTCTCTCTCTCTCTCTCTCGAGTCCACGAGGTCTATGTAAGTACTTATATAGACCTTATTATTATAATAATAATAATAATAATAATAATAATAATAATAATAATAATAATAATAATAATAATAATAATAATAATAATAATAATAATAATAATAATAGCCACTAGACAATCAGGAAAGGAATTAAAGCCATAAACACCAAACCTCATTTAAGTCCCGGAGTCCGCAGTGAACGAGGAAAAATTAACAGGAAAACAAGCAAGCAAACAAACGCGTCTAAACCTAGCGACCTTCCTCCCGCAACGAGCAAGCAAGCAAGCAGAGCACAAGGGCCGCCTGCCTGGACGCAATCGACGAGACATGATCGCCGTCGTGTCGATTCGCGGGCGGAGGCATCGCCACGCCGCCCGCGACAGCACACGCCAACGACTTCGGGACTTCGCACATCGGCGGGGAACTGCGGAGTCACGCACCCGCGACCTTGGGTTTCGCTCGAAAGGCGATCGGACGGGCTCTCTATTCTTTTCTGATTCCTCTTTCTCTAATTCTCCTTTCTCTCTCTATTTCTATTTCTGATTCCTCTCTTTCTCTAATTCTCCTTTCTCTCTCTCTATTTCTATTTCTGATTCCTCTCTTTCTCTAATTCTCCTTTCTCTCTCTCTAATTCTCTTTCTCTAAGTCTCCTTCTGTGTCATCTTTCTTCATTTGTTTCTGTCTCCTCTCTCTCTCTCTCTCTCTCTCTCTCTCTCTCTCTCTCTCTCTCTCTCTCTCTCTCTCTCTCTATTTCTTTTTGTCTCCTATCTCTTTCTCTTGTTTGATTTCCTCTCTCTCTTATTTCTCTTTTATCCTATCTCCTCCTCTTGTTTGCCTTCTCTCTCTCTCTCTCACCTAAACCTTGCTTTACTTTAATTATGAATTCTATTTCCTCCTCTCTCTTCGAATCATTTCACGCCCTTAGACAAGAATCCTTATGCGGAACACACACAGAACAAAAGAAAGAGAGAGAGAGAGAGAGGGAGAGAGAGAGAGAGAGAGAGAGAGAGAGAGAGAGAGAGAGAGAGAGAGAGAGAGAGAGAGAGTGAGTGAGTGAGTGAGTGAGTGAGTGAGTGAGTGAGTGAGTGAGTGAGAGAGAGAGAGAGAGGGGGAGAGAGAGAGAGAGAGAGAGAGAGAGAGAGAGAGAAAGAGAGAGAGAGAGAGAGAAAGAGAGAAAAGAGAGAGAGAGAGAGTGTGAGTGAGTGAGTGAGTGAGTGAGTGAGTGAGTGAGTGAGTGAGAGAGACAGACAGAGAGAGAAAGAAAGAGAGAGAGAAATAATGAAAGAAAGAAACAAAGAAAGATAGAAAGAAAGAGAAAGAAAGAAAGAAAGAGAAAGAAGAGAAGAGAAGAGAAAGACGGACAACGAAGGGGAACAACAAAACGAAAGACGAGCGACAGTCCGCCACGCAGCTCAAGCACGACACCTCCGCCATCCCCCTCATTTGAAACTATTACGTCTGAGCCACGCAGCCATCCATCACGCCCGCGCCGCCCTCGACCGTCATGCGCCCACAATCTACTTTATGTAAATCCCCCTGCCACGCCCGCCCACTCCTTCCCGCCCGCCCGTGTCCCAGCGCCCGATTGCAGGGTGCCGACGCCAGGGGTTCGCCAAGGGGGGCTCTCTTCTCACTTTCTGTCTCTCGTCTTTCTTCCTCCTTCAATTCTCACTTTCTGTCTCTTGTCTTTCTTCCTCCTTTAATTCTCACTCACTTTCTTCCTCCTTTAATTCCCACTTTCTATTTCTTGTCTTTCTCCATCCTTTAATGCTCAATTTCTATCTCTCGTCTCTCTTCCTTCTTCAATTCTCACTTTTTATCTCTCACCCTTCTTCCTCATTTAATTCTCACTTTCTTTCTCTCGTCTTTCTTCCACCTTTCATTCTCACTATCTATCTCTTGTCTCTCTTCCTTCTTCAATTCTCACTTTCTATCTGTCGTTCTTCTTCCGCCTTGAATTGTCACTTACTATTTCTTATCTTTCTCCATCCTTTAATTCTCACTTTCTATCTCTCGTCTCTCTTCCTCCTTTAATTCTCACTTCCCATCTCTCGTCCTTTTTCCATCTTTAATTCTCACTTTCTCTCTCTCGTCTTTCTGCCTCCTTTCATTCTTACTTTCCCCCTCCTTTAATTCTCACTTTCTATCTTCGCCAAGGAGGACTCTCTCCTCACTTTCTATCTCTCGCCTTTCTTCCTCCTTTAATCCCCACTTCCTCTCTCTCGTCTCTCCGTCCTCCTTCAATTCTCACTTCCCATCTCCCGTCTTTCATCCTCCTTTCATTCTCACTTCCCATCTCTCGTCTTCCTTTAATTCTCCAAGCCAGGGAAGAAACCCCGGGAAGAAACCCCGGGATGCTGGGTGGTCGGGATAGCCAGGCAAGTCGTCCCACTCACTCAGATATACTCGCAAGTCTTCGTCTCTCTTCCATCTTTCATTCTCACTTTCTATCTCTCGTCTTTCCTCCTCCTTTCTATTTCCTGCCTTTCCCCATCCTTCGATTCCCACTTCCCATCTCCCATCACTCGGGAATACTCGCAAGTCTTCGTCTCTCTTCCATCTTTCATTCTCACTTTCTATCTCTCGTCTTTCCTCCTCCTTTCTATTTCCTGCCTTTCTCCATCCTTCGATTCCCGCTTCCCATCTCTCGCCTTTCTTCCTCCTTTCAATCCCACTTCCCATCTCTCGCCTTTCTTCCTCCTTTCATTCCCACTTCCCATCTCTCGCCTTCCTTTAATTCCCCAAGCCAGGGTAGAAACCCCGGGATGCTGGGTGGTCGGATAGCCAGGAAAGTCTCTCGTCTCTTTTCCTCACTCAATTCTCACTTTCTATCTCTCGTCTCTCTTCCTCACTTAATTCTCACTTTCTATCTCTCGTCTTTCCTCCTCCTTTGTATTTCTTGCCTTTCTCCATCCTTCGATTCCCGCTTCCCATCTCTCGCCTTTCTTCCTCCTTTCATTCCCACTTCCCATCTCTCGCCTTCCTTTAATTCCCCAAACCAAGGAAGAAACCCCAGGAAGAAACCCCGGGATGCTGGGTGGTCGGGATAGCCAGGCAAGTCGTCCTACTCACTCAGAAATACTCGCAAGTCTTCGTCTCTCTTCCATCTTTCATTCTCACTTTCTATCTCTCGTCTTTCCTCCTCCTTTCTATTTCCTGCCTTTCCCCATCCTTCGATTCCCACTTCCCATCTCCCATC
>NC_091555.1:4641077-4646077 GCF_042767895.1 Penaeus vannamei | reverse complement strand
TATATATATATATATATATATAGAGAGAGAGAGAGAGAGAGAGAGAGAGAGAGAGAGAGAGAGAGAGAGAGAGAGAGAGAGAGAGACAGAGAGAGAAAGAGACAGAGACAGAGAGAGAAAGAGACAGAGACAGAGACAGAGAGAGAAAGAAAGAAAGAGACAGAGATATAGATAGATAGAGAGAAAGCGAAATTAAAGATATAAGAACCTAGAAACAATCGAAAAAAAAAAAAAAACAATGCGAGTGGGCGTGCGGGCGAATGGGCGGGAGTACAAGGTCCGTCGGGCGAGCACTCAGCCTCGGCACGCCCGGAATGCTCGCCCGACGGGACGCCCAGGCACCTTCCCTCTCCAATTTCATTATCTCCCGATTTTTCTCTCTCTCCCATTCATTCCTTCTTTCCTTTCCCTCCCTGCCTTCTACCACCCCTCCCTTCCTCTCGCTCTCATTCTCTTTCTCTCTTCCCCCGTCTCTCTCTCATTCTCTTTCTCTTTCTCTCTCTCTCTCCCTCTCTCTCTCCCTCTCCCTCCCTTCCCCTCTCTCTCTCTCTCTCTTCTCTCCCCCTCTCTCTGTGCCCACACTGGCTTCTCCTCTTCGTTATCCCTGTTTATGTCTCCTGTTCTCCTTTGGCATTTCCCCCGTTATCTCAGTCTATTTTATGTCCTCCTTCCACTGTTCGGGAATGTCAGGTCTGTGCCGGGATTGGAAGTCTACCTCGTAAGGGCTCCTGCCCCTCCGATCTTTATTCAACATATATATATATATATATATATATATATATATATATATATATATATATATGTATGTATGTATGTGTGTGTGTGTGTGTGTGTGTGTGTGTGTGTGTGTGTGTGTGTGTGTGCGTGTGCGTGTGCGTGTGCGTGTGCGTGTGCGTGTGCGTGTGCGTGTGCGTGTGCGTGTGCGTGTGTGCGTGCGTGCGCGTGTGTGTGTGTTTATGTATATATACATTCATACACACGATTTTCTTTAATGTGAATCCCCAACGCAAGAATAATATCTTATGGGAAATCAATTAACCAAAATATTGTGATAAAGACCATTTGTTCACCCCTCCCTTCCTCCCCCCCTCCCTCCCCCTCCCTCCCCTCCCCCACCTCCTCCCGCGTTTATGTCATATTCCACAAATAAATTCCAAAAATGCGACACGCTTTCTCCCCCATCTGCCTCTTTCATTTTCACAAACGGAAGCAAAAAAGCGCCCCCTTCTCTTATCTCAAACCTCCCAATAAAATCGCGAAACATCAGCGTTGTAAAATGGCACATCTCCTTTGTGCAAATACCACCCGTATATATATATATATAAATAACAAAAACCGTGTCTGCTCCCAAACGGCAACATAATTTACTGCCCTCGAAGCGACACTAAATGTAATCTGATATTTTGATACCTCATAGAAAATTAAAAATATATTAGAGTATCAGCCACTTTTATCTTTATGTTTATTATGTACGTTCAGTGAAGCCAAAATAAAAGTTGTGAGCGGTCTCGAGGTCGGCTAAGGGGGGTGGGGGTGGGATGGGGTGGGGGGGTAAGAAAGAAGGGGAATGAGAAGGTCATGAAATGGAGAGACAGTGAAGGGAAGGGAGAGACGGGATGAAAAGAAATAAGGATGCTAATAATAACAATAATCGTGGCATAAGGAGGACTAACAATAACAGTAATCACATAATATCTTGAGCTATAAATAGACTGGAAGGAAAGGCGGATAAGCTGCGCCGAAGACCCATAAGCCAAGGTCCCTCCCCTCCCCCTCCCCCGCCCCTGAGATTTTATAGCATGGCTCTCTCACGCCCGCCCTCCCCAGCTGCCCGCCTGGAATCCTACCCCTCCAGACAGCCATCGGGGCCGCTGGATTCCGGCGCCGAGCCACGGCCTCCTCCTCTCAGCTGGGTCCGCCGCCCCAGCTGCAACGTCTCGGGCCGATAGCTTGCCCCAGGACGCGCCAGCTGGGGGTGTCGTCCTCCCTGCGGCTCCCCGACGCCACGAACTCTCCGCCCCGACGAAACTCCGCTTCCCACGAAGAAAACCCGACTCGTGGCGGGCGAGTTTCGTGTCCCGGGGGGCGGCGGGAGTCCCGGGCGACCTCGACAGCCGCGACAGGTCATGCGCCGCGCCGCCGTGACTTGATATTCGGCGCACGGCAGATGAAGGCGGCCGATAAGGAGACAAAGAATCGTAGCAATAAACGCGCGCGCATTTCCACGCCGCCGAGGTCGCTGCACCCGAACGCCCCGCGAGATTCGCCCAAGAACTCCGGGAGGAAGGAGGAGCAAGGAGGAGCAAGGAGGAGGAACGAGGAGGAACGAGGAGGAAGGAGGAAGGAGGAGGAGGAATCCGGCCGCGGTCCTGTTACCCGTGCGAAAGCCTCCCCGGGACGCCTCTGCTTACAGGGCCCCCTCGAGGAAGTCCCAGAGCCTCCCGCAGCAAACGGCCGGAGCTCCCAGGAGGTTATTGAGCCCTGGGAGAAAGAGACAAGAAAAAAGGAAGAGTCCCCGAAGCCCCGGGATCCAAAACGTGCCAAGAGCGCGCGGTAAGTGGCCGGAGGAATTAAGAGCGGGGGAAAGTAATATTAAGGAGCGCCTCCTGCAACGCGGAAGAACCACGGGGTCACCGCCGGAGATTAAAGTAGCGGCCGCGGATCGCCAGGGGATCCCAGGCTATCCTAGGCAGGAGCTGACCAGCCCGGCGTCTTGGGGGGTATCCTTAGGCTGCTGAGCGGGATGACCGTCCCTTCAGCCCTCCTGTCACACCACACACCATTAAGACTCCTACGCGACACGGCCATAATGGCCCCGCCGTCGCAAGAAGAAAGAGAGGAGAGGGGAGGCAGGGAAGGAAGAGGATGGGGACGGAGGGGGGATAGGCTACAGGAGGAAGAGGAGGAGGGGTGAGCAAAAGAGGAGGAAGAGGAGGAGGAGGAGGAGGAGGAGGCTCCTCGCCCCTTACGCGCGCGCAATAAAGCGACTTCGCTCGCCGGCGTAAAAACAATCTCTTATGCCGGCCGCCGCAACCAAGAGGCGGATTTTTCTAAATTGTTAATGCGATATTGAATCTTACATCTCGGCGGCATACAGGCCAAACCCTCGCAAAACCGCTTAAACGAGCAATGAGGAGCAATAAATCCCGGGGCGCATTCTAACTCGCGTTTTATATGCATTTAAACCAGTGGGACGCCCGCGCGGTGGCTGTGAAGAGGCCGGCCGGGGAGCCTGGAGGAGGGGGAGGGGCAGGGGGGAGGGGGGGCGGGGGGTGTCCTACCAGGAGCAGCCTGGAACTACCTTCCATTCGTTCGCCTCTCTCTTTCTTCCTCTTTTCCTCGTTCTGACCTAATGGACGCACCCGGTTTCATTCGTCCTTCCTCCTCTTTCCCTTTTTTTTTTCGTTTTCCACCTTATTTTTTTCTGATTCCTTTCTACCCTATCGTTCATCACGCCCTTTTTTTTTTACTCCTACCCCCCCCCCCCCCCCCGCCAACCTCAGCGTTGAGGAGGTGACCGCAGCGGAGAGCTTACGGCTTCATTCGCCCAGTTCCCCTCCACCTTCGCAAAAACGTCAACATCCACCTTGGCCCTCCCCCTCCCCCCACCCCTTGCCCCTCACACCCTACCCTTGCCCCTACGCCCTACACTCCCTACCACCCACATATATACCCCCTCACCTTAACCCCCTCCCCCCACGTACAATCACTCCCTCCCCTATCCCCCACCATTCCCCCCCCCCTTCTATCCCCTACCGCTTTCCCCTAAAACGAACCGTTCCACACCCTCCCCCCTCCCCCTTACCCCTACCCTGCCCTTTCCGTTCCCCTAGCAAGGCCGGGCGCGAAGGGAGGCTCCGTGACCGGCAGTCCGTGACCCCTGCTGACCCTTCCGCGTGTCAGGTCGTGGCGGGACGCTAATGACCGCGATAATGGCACCATGACGTCATTCTCGCCGCTGTTATCGGAATTCGCGTCGTCATAGTCACGGATTGGCACTAAAGGCGATATCCGTATTTTATCGAAGGCTGTTTAAAAAACTAAATTTGACCTCTTACTACACATATAATATAAATTTGACCTCTTACAGCAAATACAAAATAAATTTGACCTCTTACAACAAATACAATATAAATTTGACCTCTTACAACAAATATAAATTTGACCTCTAACAACAAACATAATATACATTTGACCTCTTACAACAAATATAATATAAATTTGACCTCATACAACAAACATAACACAAGAGGAAAACCTGGCCTCTTCCCCATGATTAGGGAGTTCGAAGCGGGGCCACTCATTGACCCCAATCCTCCTCGGAGACGAAAGGGCCCAATCGAGGTGCCAATCTTGACCCCTCTCTCTCTCGCCTCGATCGCGCAGCATCGCCAAACGCAATTGAAGTGCTATATTGCCGAGACGACGCAGGCAATGCTGCATAACCTGCTTCGCCTACTTCTGCTTACTTATCCCCGCCCCCCCCTACCCTGCTTACTTACCCCCGTCCCCCCTTCCCTGCTTACTTATCCCCGCCCCCCCTACCCTACCCTGCTTACTTACCCCCGCCCTCCCCTTACTTCTGCTTACTTACCCCCGCCCCCCCCCCCTACCCTGCTTACTTACCCCCGCCCTCCCCCTACCCTGCTTACTTACCCCCACCGCCCCCACCCCTACCTAACTGCTTACTTACCCCCGCGCCCCACCCCTACCCTGCTTACTTACCCCCGCCCCCCACCCCTACCCTGCTTACTTACCCCCGCCCCCCCTACCCTGCTTACTTACCCCAGCCCCCCCCTACCCTGCTTACTTACTTACCCCGCCCCCCCTACCCTGCTTACTTACCCCCGGCCCCGCCCCCCCCTACCCTTCTTACTTACTACCCCCGCCACCCCTACCCTGCTTACTTACCCCCGCCCCCCCCCCTTCCCTGCTTACTTATCCCCGCCCCCCCTAACCTGCTTACTTACCCCCGCCCCACCCTACCCTGCTTACTTACC
>NC_091555.1:4618577-4633577 GCF_042767895.1 Penaeus vannamei | reverse complement strand
CCCTCCTTCTTCTCTATTTAAACTCCTTGCGAACGACTCCTTCCACCCCCTCCCCCTCCCCCTCTATTCTGAACTCCTTGCGAACGACTCCTTCTCCCCCCCTCCACCTCCTTCCCCTCTATTTGAACGCTTTGCGAACGGCTCCCTCCCCCCTCCCCCCTCACCCTCCTTCCCCTCTATTTGAACGCCTTGCGAGACGACTCCTTCTTTCCCCCCCCCCTCCCCCCTCATTTCCCTCTATTTGAACTCCTTGCGAACGGCTCCTCCCCCCCTCACCCCTCCCCACCCTTTCCCTCTATTTGAACTCCGTATGAACATCATCTTATCTGGAGTGGGTATCGTAGTGACCGCCCTGACCCCCAATAAAGCATAATATAAGGAGGCAATCATACCAAATCATACCAACTACTGGCGGTACCACAAACACCATCAGCAGACAACAACAAAAAGCAAACGCGGACACACACACACACACACACACACACACACATAAACACACACACACACATAAACACACACCCATACACCCCTCCCCACCCTCCCCACCATCCCCAAACACCCATACACCCTCCCCTCCCCCCCACCCCACACACACACAACCCCCCGCAATGCAAGACTTCACACGCACAGTTCCCCTTCACCGCGACCCCTTCATCACGCAACGAAGACGGTGTTCCAGTTACCGGGGTCGGACGCGGGGGAAGGGGAAGCAGCATGGGGCTGTAGTTAAACAAGGCGTGAACATGCTTAGAGTGTTGATGACGTGGGTCGCTAAGAGGGGCAAAGCAATCACTGAAGGGGAGGGTAGGGGTAGGGGAGGGGTAGGGTAGGGGCTGGGGAGGGTGAAGGTGGAAAGGGAATAGGGAGGGATGGGAGGGTGGGTAGACAAAAGGGAGAAGGGGGAGAGGGTTCAATTGGGGAAGAGAGAGGGAGAATGAGAAAAGGGAGGAAGGAAAGGAGAAAGGCAGGAGGAAGGGAGAAGGGAGGAAGGGAGAAGAGGGATAAGAAAGGGAGAAGGGAAAAGGAGAAAGGCAGGAGGAGGAAGGAGGGAAGGAGAAGAAGAGGGATAAGAAAGGGGAGAAGGGGGAAGGAGAAAGAGAGAAGTGGGAAGGAGAAAGGGGGAAGGGGGAAGCAGAAAGGGAGAAGGGAGAAGGGAGAAGGGAGTAAGGGGGAATGAGGAACGAGAAAGAAAAGAGAAAGAAGAAAGGAGAAAGTGGGGAAAGGGGAGAAAGAAGGGAGGAAATGGAGAGGTCAACCGGTACACACTACGCCTTCGCTGCAGTTCCTCACGCCCACACTCGCGTGCAGGGGGTCTGGTATGTGGGCGTCAACGAGAGAGCGTGGATACCCGAGTGGGCGCGGCACAGGTCCCGGATGATCTTAATTACGCTAATAGGGCGTAGATTGAGTTCGCAGAAAAGAAGTAAAAAATAAATGCGAATTATTCTTATATGGCTCGGTTTCTCCTTTCTCCTTTCTCTTTATTATTATTATATTTCTCTATTATGTAAGCATACACACTGTGCGTTTGATGGTGATGAGTATTATGTAAGTATGTATACAGTGTACGTGACGGTATATATGTATTTGGTAAGTATACATGGTGTGTGTATGATGGCCATGTATGTATTATGTAAGTATTTATGCTGTATGTACGAGAATCTACTTGAAATGCATAAGTAGAGTGAGAATAAAGTAGAAATAAAGCTATCTGTAAAAGATGATGGAATAGGGAGATAAAGAAATGAAATAAAAAAAAACGAAAAGAAATGAAAGACTTCGATTAAGACGACGAAAAACACAGCCTCCATGACACGAGCATTCCCGGTAACCAATCGCTTCGGTTATCACACTTTCCCCCCTCCTCCGCCACCCCCTCTGCCCTCCCTCCCCTCTTTGTCATCCTCCCAGCCTCCCCTCTTCCTCCCCCTCTTATCATCCTCCACTTACCCCTTCCCATTTTCTTCATCATCATCATCATCCTTTTTTCACCCCGTCTCGGTTGTCCCCTTCCACCTACTCTCTCGTTTTCTCTTATCATTGTCTCCCTTATCACCATCTTTCTCCTCTATGCTTCCTCTCCATTATTCCTTACCCTTCCCTCCCTTACTCCTTTATCTTCTCCTCCTCCCTGATTTCCCTTTACCACCGCCCCCTACCATTTCACGCTTTCCAACTGTCTTCCCTTTCATTTTCCCCAATTCCCATCCCACCATTCTTCCCCCTTCCCTTCCTCTCTCGTCCCCCTTCCCCGCTTCTTCTTATTCCCTTCTTCCTCTCGTCACTCTTCCCCTTTCCCTACCCTGACCCTGCGACCATTCCAAACCCTCTCTCTCTCTCTCTCTCTCTGTTTCTCTTTCCACTCTCTCTCGCTGTCTCTGTTTCTCTTTGTCTCTCTGTCTCTGTAGGTCTCTCTGTCTCTCCCTCCCTCCCTCCCTCCCTCCCTCCCTCCCTCTCTCTCTCTCTCTCTCTCTCTCTCTCTTTCCTCTCTTCCTCTCTTCCTCTCTCCCTCTCTCCTCTCTCTCTCTCTCTCTCTCTCTCTCTCTCTCTCTCTCTCTCTCTCTCTCTCTCTCTCTCTCTCTCTCTCTCTCTCTCTCTCTCTCTCTCCCTCTCTCCCTCTCCTGAGCTCTCTCCCTCTCTCCCTCTCTCTCTCTCTCTCTCTCTCTCTCTCTCTCTCTCTCTCTCTCTCTCTCTCTCTCTCTCTCTCTCTCTCTCTCTCTCTCTCTCTCCCTCCTCTCCCTCCCTCCCCTCCTCCCTCCTCTCTCTCCCTCCCTCCCTCTCTCTCTCCCCCCCTCCCCCCCCTCTCTCTCTCTCCCTCTCTGCTTAATTACTTAGCTCTCGCCCGGTTAATTACTTTTCCGCGAACTGAGCGATTGGGCGGCGCTGCTCCTGGCGTGATTCGGCGCAATGTAATCTCTGCGCGTTCTCGGTAACGGAGGACGCCGGATCTCGAATTGTGATCGAGAGGGGGGGGGGGGTGTTTTTAGGCCGCTCTTTCTCTGTCTCTCTCTCTTTCTCTCCATCCATCTCTCTCTCTTTCTCTCTCTCTCTCTTGCTCTCACTCACTCTATCTCTCTCTCTCTCTCTCTCTCTCTCTCTCTCTCTCTCTCTCTCTCTCTCTCTCTCTCTCCCTCTCCCTCTCCCTCTCCCTCTCCCTCTCCCTCTCTCTATCTCTCTCTCTCACTCTCTCTCTCTCCCTCTCTCTCTCCCTCTCTCTCTCCCTCTCTCTCTCTCCCTCTCCCTCTCTCTCCCTCTCCCTCTCCTCTCCCTCTCCCTCCCTCTCCCTCTCCCTCCCTCTCTCCTCTCCCTCTCCCTCCCTCTCCCTCTCCCTCTCCCTCCCTCTCCCTCTCCCTCCCTCCCTCTCCCTCCCTCTCCCTCCCTCTCCCTCTCCCTCCCTCTCCCTCCTCCCTCCCTCTCCCCACCTCTCCCTCTCCCTCCCTCTCCCTCTCCCTCCCTCTCCTCCCCTCTCCCTCTTTCCCTCCCTCTCCCTCCCCTCCTCCCTCTCCCTCCTCTCCCTCTCCCTCTCCCTCCCTCCCCTCTCCCTCTCCCTCTCCCTCCCTCCCTCCTCTCCTCTCCCTCTCCCTCTCCTCCTCTCTCCCTCTCCCTCTCCCTCTCCCTCTCCCTCCCTCCCTCCTCTCCCTCTCCCTCTCCCTCCCTCTCCCTCTCCCTCCCCTCTCCTCCCCTCTCCCTCTCCCTCCCTCCTCTCTCCACTCTCCCTCCCTCCCTCTCCCTCTCCCTCTCCCTCCTCCCCTCTCCCTCTCCCTCTCCCTCTCCCTCCCTCCCTCTCCCTCTCTCCTCTCCCTCTCCCTCCCTCCCCTCTCCCTCTCCCTCCCTCCCTCTCCCTCTCCCTCTCCCTCCCCTCTCCCTCTCCTCCCCTCTCCCTCCCTCTCCCTCTCTCCCTTTCCCCCTCTCCCTCTCACTCCCTATCCCTCCGAAAAACGAAAGAACACACACAAAAAAAAAATCAAGCAAAAAAAAAAAAGAGAGAGCGTTTCAACCCTCCCTGCCACAGTACCCCTCCCTCCCTCCCTACCTCCTCCCCTTCCCTCCTCCCACCCCCTCCCCCCTCCCTTCTTAAAACGCATAATATTTGGACCACGAAGCCCCGCCGCCCCACAGCGGGGACCCCGGCGAGGGCCCCCCCGACAATGGCAGCCGAGTACTTTATAACTAATTAGCCTTATCCAATTCCAGGCAGGAGAGCGAGCGTTTAAGGGAGCGTATTAATCAGGGGCGGGCGAGGGCGGAGCTGCGCCTTCCCCGCCACACTGCACCTGCCACACGCCGCCCCCATCTATCACTGCGCGGGCGGTGGACATCCTGCGGATTCGGCCCCACGAGTGGGAAGAGTGGGAGGGGGTGGTGAGTGGGAAGAATGGGGAAGGGTGGTGGTGGGGAAAGGTGGGAGGGGGTGGTGAGTGGGAAGAGTGGGGAGGGGGCGGTGAGTGGGAGGGGGTGGTAAGTGGGAAGAGTGGGAGGGGAGTGGGGAATGGGGGGAGAGTGGGAAGAGTGGGAAAAAGTGGGAAGGAGTGGGGAGGTAGGAGAGAAGTGGGAGGGAGAGGTAAGGGAGGGAGTGGGGAATGGGGGAGAGTGGGATGGAGTGGGGAATAGGAAGTGTGCCAGGATGGAATTGGGAAATGGGGAAAGTGGGACGGACGGGATGGGGGAAATGGAGAATGGGGAAGAGGAAGAAACACGCAACCTTCCTATCCATCCAACCTTCTCTCCACCCCCCCCCCTTCACCGCCCTATCCACCCAACCTTCTCTCCCCCTTCCCCCCTTCCCCACCCTATCCACCCAACCTTCTCTCCACCCCATCCCCCTTCCCCTCCCTATCCACCCAACCTTCCCCCCCCCAACCTTCCCTCTCTCCCTCTTTTTACCGTTACTTTTTACGCGCATACATCAGATCGCCAACGCCGCAGACAAAGGCATCAGCGCCCTTGCATACCGCCGGAGACACGACAGGCCAGGCCGTCAGCGCCCTCGAGAGGCCGTCCCCGCGCCGTGCCGACTGACGGTCAAGCGCCTTCGGGAGGTTGGCGAGCCCCCCCCCCGAGGACGAGGACGAGGGCCGGGTGTCGGTGGTCGGAGAAGATGAAATGTGAAATAGACGAAGATGAAACAGACGAGGAAATAGAAGGGGAAGCAGAAGAAAGAGAAGAGAAGAGGTGAAGGGAAAAAAACGAAGGAGAAAAGGAAGAGAGAGAAGAAAATCTCGCGCAATCCTTTCTTAAAACCTAAACAAACGCACAAACAAACGACTAACCAAAACAACGACAAGAAACAAGCGAAAACTCGCGTCCTCGCGGGAACACCTGGAACAATCCCCTCCCCCCTACTACCTCCTCCACTCCTCTCCCTCCCCCAATACCCCCCTTATATTCCCCTTCCCCTCCCCCCTATTTCCTCCACTCCCTCCCATACCACCCTTTCCCTTCCCCTCCCCCCTCCTGCACCTCCTCCACCCCCCATACCACGCCTTTCCTTCCCCCTTCCCCCCCTCCCCCTAGGAATTCCCGCCACAAATCGCTACCTGCCAAATTTCAAATCCCCTCCCCTCCTCCCCTCACTCCTTGTCCATGCCCCCTCCCCCTTCCCCCTTCCCCCTCCCTCCTTGTCCCGCGCCCCTCCCCCTCCTCCTTGTCCCACATCCTTCCCCCCTCCTCCTCGTCCACACGCCCCTCCCCCCTCCACCCTGTCCACGCCCCTCCTCCTCTCCTCCTGGTCCCACGCCCCTCCTCCCCTCATCCTTGTCCCACATCCTTCCACCCCTCCTTGTCCACGCCCCTCCCCTCTCCTCCTCGCCACGCCCTCCTCCCCCCCTCCTTGTCTCACTCCCCTCCCCTCTCCCTACTCGTCCACGCCCCTCCCCCTCTTCCTTGTCCACGTCCCTCCTCCTCCTCCTCGTCCACAACCTTCCCACCCTCCTCCCCTCGTCCCACGCCCCTCCCACTTCCCCCTCCTCCTCGTCCCGCGCCCCTCCCACTTCCCCCTCCCTCCTCGTCCCACGCCCCTCCCTCTCCTCCTCCTCGCCACGCCCCCTTCCCTCTCCCACCCCTCTTCCTCCATCCACCGCTCCCTCTCCCCTCCTTGTCTCACTCCCCCCTCCCTCCCCCTCCTCCTTGTCCTACGCCCCTCCCCCTCCCACCTCCTCCTCGCCACGCCCCTTCTTGAGGCCAGTTAATCCCCCTCCCAACACTACAACACGTATTTCGGTTCGCGTGGATTAACTGGGGAGATTAGAACCGCCAGATTAATCATACAACATTATTGTAATTCTCTGGATTCGCGTTCTCTCTTTCTCTTCCTTGTTCCCTGTTCGTTATCTTTTTCTTTTTTTTCTTGTTTTCGTGTTTTCTTTCTACTTTTTCGATGTCGATATTTCTTTTTTTTCTTTTTCTTTTTTGTTTATTTCCTTCTTTGTTTAATTCTATATCTCTCTAATTCCATTTTTCTATTCATTTCCCTTTTTCTTCCTCTATTCGTTCTAATCTTCCCTTCTTGTCTGCTCCTCATCTCTAATTATTCTCCTCATCCCTCTGTCTCCTTCCTTCCGTCGGCCATTTTCTCAAACCGATTTCTTCTCTCTCTCTCTCTCTCTCTCTCTCTCTCTCTCTCTCTCTCTCTCTCTCTCTTTCACGCCATTCTCCTTGGTAAGTCTTTCTTTTTATCTTCCGTTTCCCTTCATCTCCCCCCTCCCCTCAGCCCCCTACTACTCACTTCACCTTCTTGGCAGAGGATTTAAATCTCCTCCCTGTCCACCTCTCTGCCACCGCGTCCTCTCTCTCTCTCTGTCTCTCTCTCTCTCTCTCTCTCTCTCTCTCTCTCTCTCTCTCTCTCTCTCTCTCTCTCTCTCTCTCTCTCTCTCTCTCTCTCTCTCATTCTTTCTTCCCTCTCCCTTATTCCTCCTCACTCCCTCATTACCTACCTACCTACCTACCTCCCTCTCTGCCTTCCTCCCTTTTTCCCTCCTTCTTTCCCCTCCCTTTACACCCCCTTCCTCCCCTCCCTCCTCACTTCCCCCTCCTTTACCCCCTTTCATCCCCCTCCCTCCTTCTTTCCTTTCACTTTACCCCCTCCCTCCCCCTTCCTCCCACTCCCTCCCTTCCCCCACACCCCCTCTCACCTCCCTTCCCCCACACCCCCTCTACCTCCCTCCCCCTACGATAATTACCCACAACCTCCCGAGATGAATAAATACATCACATTCTACACCGATTAAAACCCACCCCGGCCCCGCTATCCGAACAGCTGGCCACGTCCGGTTAGCCTCCCTTCCCGATGGCCGGATACCCGAGGGCCAAATACCCGAAGGGAACCGAAGGGGACAAAACGCGGTGCCCATTTAACCGGCCTGTAATGAGATTCGACTGGCTTCGTGTTGTCTCTCGCTCTCTCTCTCTCTCTCTTATTCCTAATCTGACTCTCTCTTTTCTCTTTCTCTTTCGCTTTTATTCTCACATTCTCTCGCTCTCTCTCTCTCTTTCTTATTCTTAATCTGACTCTCTTTTCTTTTCTCTTTCTCTTCTATTCTCACACACTCTCTCACTCCCCCCTTTTTCTCTTGGGCTTTCCCTCTCCTTCTTCATATCCCTCTCTCTCTCTCACCTTCTCTCACCTCCCTCCCTCCCTCCCTCTCCTTCCCGCTTTCCCATTCTCCCTCTCCTTCCATTCTTTCCCATTCTCCCTCTCTCTCCATTCTTTCCCTTCCCTCTTGCTTCACCGCGACGGAGAGCCTGAGCGCCAGCAAGAGCCCGCCACCCGACCCCTTCGCAAACCCCCATCGACAGCTCTCCTCGACTCGCGAATGAACACAAACAAAAATAAAAAAAAATCAGTCGAGAAGAAAATAGGCATTTGCTGCGTCAACGAACACAGTTTAAAAGAAAAAGAAGAAGAAAAAAAGGGCTAAGCGTCGTTAAGATGTTTTTATTCGGCCTTTTGTAGCCGCGCGCGCCTCGAGAATGACGTCGGGAGAACCAGCCGTAGATAAAGGGTCTGAATATAAACAAATTGATATACACGAACGAATACATTTATAATCGCGCAAAATATGTACAAAATAAGAAGAGATACATAAACACATACAAACATATGTAGACGAATACATATATAAACACGAAAAAATATGTACAAAATAAAAGGAGACACATAAACGAACACACAAGAAAAAAAACATAAACAAACATACAAAGAATAAGACAAAAGGAGATACATAAACGCACACACAAGAGAAACACAAACAAACATACACAAAATAAAACAAAATGCACATTTCCACGGACACAGGCACAAAGGATATACTCCCCCCCCCCCCCTTCCTCTTCCATTCCCTCAATCCTTAGGACAATCTGAGTCTGCAATGACCTTGTGCAACGTGGCTCACTACTCCCGGTCATCATCCCACCCGTGAGATCCTACTGGGAAGGAGACAGGGATGGGGTTGGGGCTGTGGGCGGTTGGGGATGGGGTTGTGGGCGGATGGGGTTATTGGGGCTGTGGGCGGTTGGGGTTCGGGGCTGTGGGCGGATGGGGTTGGGGCTGTGGGCGGTTGGGGTTTGGGGCTGTGGGCGGGTGGGGTTTGTGGTTGTGGGCGGATGGGGTTGGGGGTGTGGGGGGGTGGGGTTTGGGGCTGTGGGCGGGTGGGGGTTGGGGGCTGTGGGCAGGTGGGGGTTCCGGGACTGTGGGCGGTTGGGGTTTGGGGTTGTGGGCGGTTGGGGTTGGAGGGGCTGTGGGCGGATGGGATTGGGGCTGTGGGCGGATGGGATTGGGACTGTGGGCGGTTGGGGTTTGGGGCTGTGGGCGGTTGGGGTTTGGGACTGTGGGCGGTTGGGGTTTGGGGCTGTGGGCGGGTGGGGTTTGGGAGGCTGTGGGGGGTTGGGGTTGGGGGCGGTGGGCGGTTGGGGTTTGGGGCTGTGGGCGGGTGGGGTTCGGGGCTGTGGGCGGATGGTGTTTGGGGCTGTGGGCGGATGGGGCTGGGGGCTGTGGGCGGATGGGGTTGGGGCTGTGGGCGGGTGGTGTTTGGGGCTGTGGGCGGAAGGGGGCTGGGGCTGTGGGCGGTTGGGGTTTGGGGCTGTGGGCGGGTGGGGTTTGGGGCTGTGGGCCGGGTGGTGTTTGGGGCTGTGGGCGGATGGGGGCTGGGGCTGTGGGCGGATGGGAGGGTTGGGGCTGTGGGCAGGTGGGGTTTGGGGGCTGTGGGCGGTTGGGGGTTTGGGGGCTGTGGGCGGATGGGGTTCCGGGGCTATTGTGGGCGGGTGGGGTTTGGGGCTGTGGGCGGGTGGTGTTTGGGGCTGTGGGCGGATGGGGCTGGGGCTGTGGGCGGATGGGGTTGGGGCTGTGGGCGGGTGGGGTTTGGGGCTGTGGGCGGTTGGGGTTTTGGGGCTGTGGGCGGTTGGGGTTTGGGGCTGTGGGCGGATGGGGTTCGGGGCTGTGGGCGGGTGGGGTTTGGGGCTGTGGGCAGGTGGTGTTTGGGGCTGTGGGCGGAAGGGGGCTGGGGCTGTGGGCGGATGGGGTTGGGGCTGTGGGCGGGTGGGGTTTGGGGCCGTGGGCAGGGTGGTGTTTGGGGCTGTGGGCGGATGGGGCTGGGGCTGTGGGCGGATGGGGTTGGGGCTGTGGGCAGGTGGGGTTTAGGGGCTGTGGGCGGGTGGTGTTTGGGGCTGTGGGCGGATGGGGCTGGGGCTGTGGGCGGATGGGGTTGGGGCTGTGGGAGGATGGGGTTATTGGGACTGTGGGCGGATGGGGGTTCAGGGGCTGTGGGCGGGTGGGGTTTGGGGCTGTGGGCCCGGGTGGTGTTTGGGGCTGTGGGCGGAAGGGAGCTGGGGCTGTGGGCGGATGGGGTTGGGGCTGTGGGCAGGTGGGGTTTGGGGCTGTGGGCAGGTGGTGTTTGGGGCTGTGGGCGGATGGGGCTGGGGCTGTGGGCGGATGGGGTTGGGGCTGTGGGCAGGTGGGGGTTTGGGGCTGTGGGCAGGTGGTGTTTGGGGCTGTGGAGGCGAGATGGGGCTGGGGCTGTGGGCGGGGATGGGGGTTGGGGCTGTGGGAGGATGGGGTTATTTATTGGGACTGTGTGGGCGGATGGGGTTCAGGGCTGTGGGCGGATGAGGGTTCAGGGCTGTGGGCGGATGGGGGTTCGGGACTGTGGGCGGTTTGGAGGTTGTGGTTGTGGGCGGATGGGGTTTGGGACTGTGGGCGGTTGGGGTTTGGGGCTGTGGGCGGATGGGGTTATTGGGGCTGTGGGCAGGAGGTGGGGTTTGGGGCTGTGGGCGGTTGGGGTTTGGGGCTGTGGGCAGGTGGGGGTTCGGGGCTGTGGGCGGTTGGAGTTTGTGGTTGTGCCAGGCGGATGGGATTTGGGACTGTGGAGCCGGTTGGGGTTCGGGACTGTGGGCGGTTGGGGTTCGGGACTGTGGGTGGCGGTTGGGGTTTGGGGCTGTGGGCGGTTGGGGTTCGGGGCTGTGTGGGCGGATGGGGTTCAGGGCTGTGGGCGGTTGGGGGTTTGGGGGCTGTGAGAGCGGTTGGGGTTTGGGGCTGTGGGCGGATGGGGTTCAGGGGCTGTGGGCAGGTTGGGGTTTGGGGCTGTGGGCGGGTGGTGTTTGGGGCTGTGGGCGGATGGGGCTGGGGCTGTGGGCGGATGGGGTTGGGGCTGTGCCAGGCGCGGGGTGGGGTTTGGGGCTGTGGGCGGGTGGTGTTTGGGGCTGTGGGCGGATGGGGCTGGGGCGGTGGGCGGATGGGGTTGGGGCTGTGGGAGGATGGGGTTATTGGGACTGTGGGCGGATGGGGTTCAGGGGCTGTGGGCGGGTGGGTTCGGGACTGTGGGCGGTTTGGAGTTTGTGGTTGTGGGCGGATGGGGTTTGGGACTGTGGGCGGTTGGGGTTTGGGGCTGTGGGCGGATGGGAGTTATTGGGGCTGTGGGCGGGTGGGGGTTTGGGGCTGTGGGCCCGGTTTGGGGTTTGGGGCTGTGGGCAGGTGGGGTTCAGGGAGCTGTGGGCGGTTTGGAGTTTGTGGTTGTGGGCGGATGGGATTTGGGACTGTGGGCGGTTGGGGTTCGGGACTGTGGGCGGTTGGGGTTCGGGACTGTGGGCGGTTGGGGTTTGGGGCTGTGGGCGGTTGGGGTTCGGGAGCTGTGGGCGGATGGGGTTCAGGGCTGTGAGCGGTTGGGGTTCAGGGCTGTGGCCGGTTGGGGTTAGGGGGGCTGTGGGCAGGTGGGGTTCGGGACTGTGGGCGGTTGGGGTTTGGGACTGTGGGCGGATGGGGTTTGGAGCTGTGGGCGGATGGGGTTTGGGACTGTGGGCGGATGGGGTTGGGGCTGTGGGCGGGTGGGGTTCAGGGCTGTGGGCGGATGGGGGTTATTGGGACTGTGGGCGGTTGGGGTTTTGGGGCTGTGGGCGGGTGGGGTTTGGGGCTGTGGGCGGGTGGGGTTCGGGCCTGTGGGCGGATGGGGTTTGGGGGTGTGGGCGGATGGGGTTATTGGGGCTGAGGCACAGCTGACGCAGACTGACGAGAAGTGTTATGCTGAGCAATGGAGTATTAATCGCCTGTGTCTCCATTACCCCCACCCCCTCAAAAAAAAAAAAAAAAAAAAAAGAATCAAGAAAAACAAGAATAAAAGAAAGAAAAAAAAGAGGGACGAAGGAGGAGGGGGGAGGGGGAGGGGAGCCGGGGTGAAGGGATTCCCCATTTCTTTCTATAGGCCTGTGCCCGTTCCACACACGCCCCAGGCAAGGTCACAGAGGGGGCAGGAGGGAGGGGAGCACGGCGCAGGGGAAGGAGGGAGGGAGGAGGAGGGAGGAGGGAGGGAGGGAGGAGGGGGAGAGAGGGAAGGAGGGAGGAGGGGAGAGAGGGAGGGAAGGAGGAGGGAGGGAGGGAGGGAGGAAGGAGGGAGGGGGCACGAGGGGAGGGAGGGAGGAGGGCAGGAGAGAGGGAGGGAGGGACACGTCGCCTCTCCATCGCTTTCAATTACGAAGGTGACGGTGCCCTCCAGGGAAGCCACAGCACTCCATCATGACCGTCCGGCGAGGGAGGAGTCGCCATCGTCTGCTGTCTGGGTAATTCTCTCTCTCTCTCTCTCTCTCTCTCTCTCTCTCTCTTTCTTTCTCTCTTTCTCTCTCTCTCTCTCTCTCTCTCTCTCTCTCGTTCACTCTCTCTCGTTCACTCTCACTCTCACACTCTCACTCTCACACTCTCACTCTCACACTCTCACTCTCACACTCTCACTCCCACACACACTCTCTCTCTCCCACTCACTCACTCACTCACTCACTCACTCACTCACTCTCTCTCTCTCTCTCTCTCTTTCTTCCTTCTCTGTCTATCTGTCTGTCTGTCTGTCTGTCTGTATCTCTCACCCTCTCCCTCTCACTTCTCTGTCTGTCTCTCTTTTTTTTCTCTCTCTTGCCCCCTACCTCTCTCTCTCTCTCTCCCTCTCCCTCCCTCCCTCCCTCCCTTGGCAACGGGATAACCAAAAAACGAACTCCAAACACCGCCCTCTCCTACGTGACAAAAGGGACACAAGAGAGAGAGAGAGAGAGAGAGAGAGAGAGAGAGAGAGAGAGAGAGAGAGAGAGAGAGAGAGAGAGAGAGAGAGAGAGAGAGAAAGAAAGAGAATGAGAAAGAAAGAAAGAAGAAAGAGAATGAAAAAGAGAATGAGAGAGAAGAGAAAGAGAGAGAGAAAGAGAGAGAGAGAGAAGAGAGAGAGAGAGAGAGAGAGAGAGAGAGAGAGAGAGAGAGAGCGAGAGAGAGAGAAAGGGAAGAAAAGAATAGAGAGAGAGAAAGAAAGAGAATGAGAGAAAGAGAAAGAGAAAGAGAAAGAGAAAGAGAAAGAAAGAGAGAGAAAGAAAGAGAAAGAGAGAGAGAGAGGCGGGCGTGATCGTGGGCGCCCCTTTCACCGCCCGCCGAGAAACGAAAGGGAAAAGCGAGCCTTTCACAAGCCTTCCTCCCCCCCCTCCCCCCGCCGTCTCGAAGGCAGGTGCGATGACGCCCCCATGACAACGCGGGCCCGCCCACACGCCCGCCCGCCCACCTAAACAAACGCTGTCCGGTGGAGCGCTAATCTCCTCCCTTCCCTTCCCCTGCCCTCTCTCCCCCTCCCTTCCCTTCCCTTGCCCTACCCTCCCTCTCTCCTTCCCTTCCCCTTCCCCTGCCCTCTCTCCCCCTTCCTCGCTTCCCTTCTCTTCCCTGCCCTCTCCCCCTCCCTTCCCCTAACTCTCTCCCTTCCTTCCCCTCCCCTTTCTCCCCCTTCTTTCCTTCCCTTCCCCTCCCCTCTCACCCCCTCCCTCCCTTCCCTTCCCTCCTCCTCCCTCCCTTTCCTTCCCCTCAACTACCGCTGCTCACTCAAAGCTCAACTCTCTCCTTACCTATCAATATCCCTAACCCACCCACCCACCCACTCTCTCACCCCCTTACCCACCCGTCCACCCACCACCACCCTCTCACCCCCACCCAATCAACACCCCCACCCCATTGCTACCTCACCACACCCACCCCACCCCACCCCCCTACGGCGTTGCAAGTAGCCCCGCAAAACCCGCAACCTAACAGGTCTTCGCTTCTCCTCCCTCTCCCCCTCTCCCCCCCCCGAGTTATTATGTGTCCGTCGTCCTTTGTCGTCTCGCCTCGCTTGCTATTGTTGTCCGCGGCGCCGCCATTGTCACCGCGTCACGTCGACTGTTGCCTGGACGTGTAATTACCGGCGACGGTGATGCGCCTCGCCGTGAGATCGCATCCCGGGCTCTCTTCCCCCCTCACCCCCCCCCCTTCCCTATCCCCTACCCCCTACCCCCCAGCGTAAGGCCTCTCTCCCCCCTACCCCCTGCGTAAGGCCTCTCCCCCCTACCCCCTGTGTAAGGCCTCTCTCCCCCTACCCCCACTCATCCCCTACCCCCTGCATAAGGCCTCTCTCCCTACCCCCTGCGAAAGCCTCTCTCCCCCCCCCTACCCCACTCCCCTGCGTAAGTTCTCTCTCCCCCCCTACCCCTCCCCTCCTCCCCTCACCTGGCAATCTCTACCTGTCCGTCAAACTCGAAGCCTACCTTTCTATTTTTTTTTTTTTTTTTTTTTTTTTTTACTTTTGTCTTTCCTTCTCTGTTTGCTTCTTCTTTTCTTCTCCCTCCCTTCGTCCAAACTCACAGACAGACAGACAGAGAGAGAGAAAGAGAGAGAGAGAGAGAGAGAGAGAGAGATAGAGAGGAGAGAAAGAGAGAGAATAAGAAAGAAAAAGAAAGAAAGAGAGAGAGAGAGAGAGAGAGAGAGAGAGAGAGAGAGAGAGAGAGAGAGAGAGAGAGAGAGAGAGAGAGAGAGAGAGAGAGAGAGAGAGAGAGAAAGAAGAGAAAGAAGAGAAAGAGAAAGAGAAAGAGAAAGAGAGAGAGAAAGAGAAAGAGAAAGGGAGAGAGAGACAAAAACACAAATCCCCTTTCGCAAATCCAAAAAGCTTAGCCTCGAGAGCCATCACACACCCAAGGGCAACATTACCCCCGCCCCCCTCTGTTGTCACGTGACCCAGACTTGGCCTATCCAACCGAGGTCGGAATTTTATCTGTCTCCTCAATTCCCTTTCTATCGCACCTGATTTAATTCTTATGTACTTTCACCCACTTTCCCCTTCCATATCATCCTCTAATTTCTATTTCCCTTCTTCTAATTCCCCTTTTATTATACTGTACCATTTTATTGCTATTTAGTTTCGACTAATTTCACTTTCACTCGCATCCACTTTCCACTTCCTCTCTCTCTCTTTTTCTTTCTTTCTTTCTTTCTCTCTCTATCTCATCCAATTCAATTTCTAACTACCCCCACCGCATTCTCTTCCTATTTCCTCTCCTTCAGTTTCAATCGCATTCTCTCTCTATCTACTCCCACTCAATTTCCCCTTCCCCATTCTCTTTCTATTTACTCTCATCCAATTTCACATTCCCCATTCTCTTTCTATTTACCCTCATCCTATTTCCCCTTTCCCATTCTCTTTCTATTCACTCTCCTTCAATTTCAATCGCATTCTTTTTTTTTAT
>NC_091555.1:4583577-4613577 GCF_042767895.1 Penaeus vannamei | reverse complement strand
CGGGGGGAGTGAGGGCGGAGAGGGAGAGAAAAAGAAGGAAAAAAAATGCGAGAGGGAGAGGGAGAGAGGGAAGGCGAAGGGGAGAGGGAGAGGAAGACGAGGGGAGAGGGAGAGGGGAAGGCGAAGGGGAGAGGGAGAGGGAAGACAGAGGGGAAGGAGAGGAAGGCGTGGGGAAAGGGTGAGAGAGAGGAGAGGGAGAGGGAAGAAGGAAAGAGGAGAAAAGAGAAAAAGATAAAAGATAGAGAGAGAGAGACATATGGAAGAGGAGAGAGAGAGCATAAGGGGGAGGGAGAGCAGAAGGAGGGAGAGAGAGAGAGAGAGAGAGAGAGAGAGAGAGAGAGAGAGAGAGAGAGAGAGAGAGAGAGAGAGAGAGAGAGAGAGAGAGAGAGAGAGAGAAAGACAGAGAGCAATAATTCTAAAAATCTGATAAGAGACCAAGCCCGATAAACAAAGAGATCAAGAGGAAGATAGGCATAAAAAAAACACGAGAAATCTGGCCAGCGTTAATTGGCAACCGCCCGGGCTGGCCGCTGTGCCCGCCGACGAACCTTTACCTGTAATTGGTTGTCACGTCGCGAAGTGTCTCCTCTTCTTCTTCTCTCTCTCTCTCTCTCTCTCACACAATCTCTCTCTTTCTTTCTCTCTCTCTCTCTCTCTCACACAATCTCTCTCTTTCATTCTCTCTCTCTCTCTCTATCACACAATCTCCCTCCCTCCCTTTCTCTCTCTCACAATCTTTCTCTCTTTGTCTCCCCCTCTCTCTCTAGCTTTATCTCCCCCCCTCTCTCTCTCTTCCTCCCTCTCCCTCTCTCTCTTCCTCCCTCTCTCTCTCTTCCTCCCTCTCCCTCTCTCTCTTCTTCCCTCTCTCTCTCTCTCCCTCCATCTCCCTCTCTCCCTCCCCCTTTCTCACTTACGGAAAATCCTCGCATTTTATGTTCTACCGAATGACTTGGGCTTTATACGATTCCCCCCCCCCCCAATCGTCGAGGTATTTACAAATCCTCGAGAACCAGGACGGATCTCGGGGGGGGGGGGGGGGGGAATCTATTGTCGACAGAGAAATCAATTGAAGGGGCTGCCCTGTTTACCCAAGAAACAGCTGTTCAGATCGGCCGCCAATGAGGTCGGGGCGAAGGGGTTCAAAGGATAAACAGAGATGAACAGATGAACAGCAACCGCGAAGATAAAAAGGATGTGGGGAGATACAGAGAAAGGAAAGAGGATGAACAGCAACAAGAAGATAAAAAAAGATGTGGGGAGAAACTGAGAAAGGAAAGAAGATGAACAGCAACAAGAAGATAGAAAAAGATGTGGGGAGAAACTGAGAAAGGAAAGAAGATGAACAGCAACAAGAAGATAGAAAAAGATGTGGGGAGAAACTGAGAAAGGAAAGAAGATGAACAGCAACAAGAAGATAAAAAAGATGTGGGGAGAAACTGAGAAAGGAAAGAAGATGAACAGCAACAAGAAGATAAAAAAGATGTGGGGAGAAACTGAGAAAGAAAAGAAGATGAACAGCAACACGAAGGGAAAAAGATGTGGGGAGAAACTGAGAAAGGAAAGGAGATGAACAGCAACAAGAAGATAAAAAAAAAGATATGGGGAGATACTGAGAAAGGAAAGAAGATGAACAGCAAAACAAGAAGATAGAAAAAAAATATGGGGAGAAACTGAGAAAGGAAAGAAGATGAACAGCAACAAGAAGATAAAAAAGATGTGGGGAGAAACTGAGAAAGGAAAGAAGATGAACAGCAACAAGAAGATAAAAAAGATGTGAGGAAAAACTGAGAAAGAAAAGAAGATGAACAGCAACACGAAGGGAAAAAGATGTGGGGAGAAACTGAGAAAGGAAAGGAGATGAACAGCAACAAGAAGATAAAAAAAGATGTGGGGAGATACTGAGAAAGGAAAGGAGATGGACAGCAACAAGAAGATAAAAAAAAATATGGGGAGAATATGGGGAGAAACTGAGAAAGGAAAGAAGATGAACAGCAACAAGAAGATAAAAAAGATGTGGGGAGAAACTGAGAAAGGAAAGAAGATGAACAGCAACACGAAGGGGAAAAAATATGGAGAGAAACTGAGAAAGGAAAGAAGTAAATGGGAAGATAGAGAGAGAACGTGAGAAATTGGAATAATGTACTTTATTACTCGGATAAAAAGAGGAATCCATATCAGAACTCATGTTTTATCTTCTCTCAAAAACCCGAAGCCAGTTGCAACTTCTGTGCAGGGCTTTTAGAACATACATGTTTTATACTTAATTTTATTACTATATTTTTATTCTTTTTATTATTACACACAAACACACACACACATAGAAAACACACACACATACACATACAAAAAACACATACACACACACACATAGAAAACACACACACACACACACACACATAGAAAACACACACACATAGAAAACACACACACACACACACACACACACACACACACACACACATACACACACACACACACACACAACACACACACATACACAACACACACACACATACAAAACACACACATACAAAACATACACACACACAAACATATTATATTTATTCATTTACTTGTTCCCACTCATCTCTGCCCGTATGCTTCGAAGCCGCTTCAACGAGGCCTCCCCCTTCGGACGAAGCACTTTCACGGGCTCTCACCACGGACGCCCTTTACCTGGATGGAAGCTCAGTCTAGACCCCCCCCCCCGTCTCTCATCAACGCATCAGTGCCAAAACGCACTTTCGGGGGAGTCATCCACTTCAGCGCCGCTGCCGCCACCACCGCCATCGCCACCAAGATCATCCATATTACCGCACCGACGACCACCACCGCCGCCGCTACCACCACCGCTACCACCACCACCACTGCCGCTACCACCACTACCAACACCACCACCGCCGACGCTACCACCGCCGCTACCACCACCACCACCGCCGCTACCACCATCACCGCCGCCGCCGCTACCACCACCACCACCGCCGACGCTACCACAACCAGGCTCTCCCCGCAGCAACCGGAAAAAAAAAAAAAAAAAACGAAGATCCGCTGCTGTTATTCTTGGCCGCGGCGCTTGTCCGCGTCTGCATTTCCTCGTAATTCCCGGAAAGCCTAATGGATGGAGAGCGATTGCCACTGACACGCGCTCACAGGAGCCGCTCGCCCGCCGCGCCTGGCGACCGTCCAGCAGGAGGCGGCGGCGGCGGCGGCGGAACGCGAACCTGAAATCGACCTGGATTTCCTGAAGGCAGTTTCTCGTCGCGGATTTGGAGGCGACGTTTTGCCTTGGTGGTACACATCGGTAACTCACACACGCACACACACACACACACACACACACACACACACAGACACACACACACGCACACACACACACACACACACACACACACACACACACACACACTCACTCACGCACGCACACACACACATACATACACGCACACACACACACACACACACACACACACACACATACACACACATACTCACACACACACACACACACACACACGCACACGCACACGCACACGCACACACACACACGCACACACACACACGCACACGAACACGCACACACACACAAACACGCAGATATAAATATATTTTATTTATTAATTTATTTTGTTGTTGCAAACAGGGCCCACTCATCTGTTGATCCTTATCTATTACAGAGAATAAAAAGGTTATTCTCTGTGATAAATAAAAGAGGGAAGGAGGAAGAAAAGAAGAAAAGGAGGAAAGGAGGGAGGGAAGGAGGAAGAAAAGGAGGAAAGGAGGGAGGGACGGAGGAAGAAAAGGAGGAAAGGAGGGAGGGAGGGAGGAAGGAAGATAGATTGAGAAAGGGAGGAGGGAGGAAAGGAGCGACGTATATTTCAATAAAATCACAGAATATTACCTTTGCTCTATGTCTTAAATATCATTTGGCCGACGTGCACTTTGCCTCGGAAAAGACCCAGAACTTTATCATTTACACACAGTCTTACTAATGATACGAACTTCAGAAAACTGCTATCTATCGACCAATTAATTGTAATAACACCACCATTCACACTAACAATAAACACAATAACTACTAGTATTACATAACAACAACAACAATAATAACAATAATAATATGAGTGGTGGCTATGGATGTGGAGATGGTGGTAATGATGATAATGACAACGATAATAATAACTATTGTTAACACTAAAAAAGGGGCAAGCATACAATACCAAATAAACCTTAAAAGATGACAACAGCCGAAGAATCCAAAACGAGAGAGAGAGAGAGAGAGAGAGAGAGAGAGAGAGAGAGAGAGAGAGAGAGAGAGAGAGAGAGAGAGAGAGAGAAGAAGAAAGAAAGAAAGAGAAAGAAAGAAAGAAAGAAAGAAAAAAAAGAAAAAAGAGAAAAGAAAAAAGAAAAAATAGAAAACAGAAAAGAAAAGAAAGGAAAAGATGAGAGAGAGAGCAAAACAAGACTCGACTGTTTACATAAACGGGAAAGGGAGAGGGTTGCTCGGAGCAGACATCCGCGAGACAGACAAAGACAGACACGACACACGAGGTAAACAGACGTCATCAAGGACCACCGCTGAACAGACAGGGCTGGGGGGGGGGGGGGGGGGGCTCCCTATTTTTTTCACTTTTAAAATGTTTATTTATATATTTTTTTTTGCGAGTTCCGGGGAGCAAATATTCGGATTCGAGAACAATTTTTTTTCTTTTTACTTCATAATGCTCCCTATTTTTCTCTTTTCTTTTAACAGGTTTATATTTTTTTTTTTTGCGAGTTCCGGGGAGTAAATATTCGGATTCGAGAACAATTTTTTTTTTCCTTTTACTTCATAATGCTCCCTATTTTTTCCCTTTTAAAATGTTTATATATATATATTTTTTTTTTGCGAGTTCCGGGGAGTAAATATTCGGATTCGAGAACAATTTTTTTTTCTTTTTACTTCATAATGCTCCCTATTTTTTCCCTTTTCTTTTAACAGGTTTATATATTTTTTTGTGAGTTCCGGGGAGTAAATATTCGGATTCGAGAACATTTTTTTTTTTTTTTACTTCATAATGCTCCCTATTTTTTCCCTTTTCTTTTAACAGGTTTATATATTTTTTTTGTGAGTTCTAGGGAGTAAATATTCGGATTCGAGAACAATTTTTTATTCTTTTTACTTCAAAATGCTCCCTATTTTTTCCCTTTTCTTTTAACAGGTTTATATATTTTTTGTGAGTTCTGGGGAGTAAATATTCGGATTCGAGAACAATTTTTTTTTCTTTTTACTTCATAATGCTCCCTATTTTTTCTCTCTTCTTTTAACAGGTTTATATATTTTTTGTGAGTTCCGGGGAGTAAATATTCGGATTCGAGAACAATTTTTTTTTCTTTTTACTTCATAATGCTCCCTATTTTTTCACTTTTAAAATGTTTATAATTTTTTTTTTTTTGCGAGTTCCGGGGAGTAAATATTCGGATTCGAGAACAATTTTTTTTTTCTTTTTACTTCATAATGCTCCCTATTTTTTCACTTTTCTTTTAACAGGTTTATATTTTTTTGCGAGTTCCGGGGAGTAAATATTCGGATTCGAAAACATTTTTTTTTTTACTTCATGATCAGGTGTTCGATCAAATAAGAGAGATTCGTATGATCAAGAAAAAAATAGTAAAAAATATAAAATAGGGGACAAAGCAAGGTACGAGAGAGCAATGGAAGGGTGAGGGAGGCAATTAAGATAATGATCTGATTAAGTGAATTCATCAGCACCCCATCCCCCACCGAAAAATAAAATCTAGGGGAAAATTCAGCTGATGACAATACCTTAAAACACACACACACACACACACACACACACACACACACACACACACACACACACACACACACACACACACACACACACACACACACACACACACACACGCTCTCTCTCTCTCTCTCTCTCTCTCTCTCTCTCTCTCTCTCCCCTCTCTCTCTCTCTCTCTCTCTCTCTCTCTCTCTCTCTCTCTCTCCCCACTCTGCTTCATTTCCGCCTCTCAAAATTGCTCCATTAATTCACGTTTGTCTGTATACCTCTCTCTCTCTCTCTCTCTCTCTCTCTCTCTCTCTCTCTCTCTCTCTCTCTCTCTCTCTCTCTCTCTCTCTCTATGTAAATCCTTTTCAGTTACAAACGGACACAAAACCCCATTCTAACCAAACTCATACTCACGAAAAGCGAACCACAACCACCAAAGGAATCTCCTCCCTCAGCCATCTTTCCCTCCGCCATAATTCCCGTTAAAAAATCGCCCTCCTCTTGCCACGAGAACCCCCCCCCCGCCCGCCCGCCCGCACGTGACACTTCGGCGCTGGAAGGGCGGCCCCCGTGCGAGAGGCCCCCGTTGCACAGTCGCGCCAGCCCCCCCCCCCCCCCTCTCCGGAAGCCGTAACCGGAGTTCGGTCGCGGCGTTCGGGTCTCGGGTTTCTTGGCCGCCGTCTCCGTTCGGGTTCGCCTTGCCCTCTTGCCCTCTCTCTTGCTCTCCTCTTTTTCCCTCTCTCTTTCTCTCTCCCCTCTTGCTCGTTCTTTTTCTCTCTCCCCTCTTGCCATCTCCGTTACCTGCCCTTCTCCCTTCTCCTCCCCTCTTGGCCTTTCCCTTACTCTGCCTTACCCTCGCCTCTTCTCCTCTCGCTTATCCTCCCGTCTTGCCCTCTCCCTTTCTGCTTCTCCTCCCCTCATGCCCTCTCCATTTCTCTCCTCTTGCACTCTCCCTTACTCTACCCTCTTGCCCTCTCCCTTCTCTCCCTTCACCTCCCTCTTGCCCTCTCCTTTATCCTTCCCTCTTGCTCTCTCCCTTCTCCTTCCCTCTTGCCCTCTCCCTTCTCCTTCCCTCTGGCCCTCTCCCTTCTCCTTCCCTCTTGCACCCTCCCTTAATCTCCCTTCTTGCCCTCTCCCTTCTCCTTCCCTCTCGCCCTCTCCCTTCTCCCTTTCTCTCCCTTCTTGCCCTTTCCCTTTCTGGCCCCTCTTGCCTTCCCCTCTCCGGACATGACTGCCTTCGTTGCGTGAACTATCTTCTCCGCTTCCCTTCTCTCGGTCCCTTTGCGGTGGGCAACCGGACTCCGAAACCCCACTTTACCGGTAAGACGGAGCGATGTGTCGTCTTCGCGAGCGCCCCCTGAACTTATACCCAATAACGAGATGCCCACTGAAGAGGTACCCTATGAAGAGATGCCCAATGAAGAGGTAGCCTATGAAGAGATGCCCACTCAAGAGGTAGCCTATGAAGAGATGCCCACTGAAGAGGTACCCTGTGAAGAGATGCCCACTCAAGAGGTACCCTATGAAGAGATGCCCACTCAAGAGGTAGCCTATGAAGAGATGCCCACTCAAGAGGTACCCTATGAAGAGATGCCCACTGAAGAGGTACCCAATGATGAGATGCCCACTGAAGAGGTACCCTATGACGAGATGCCCAATGAAAAGATGCCCTATGAAGAGATGCCCCCTGAAGTTATACCCAATGACGAGATGCCCACTGAAGAGGTACCCTATGAAGAGATGCCCACTGAAGAGGTACCCAACAAAAAACGACCACTAAAGAGCTGCCAACAGGTGAAATGCCCACAGAACAGATGCCAACGAAACATGCCTGCCGAAGAGATGCCCGACGCACCCGTGATGGAAACGACGCCCCCCTCGGACGCCCCCCTCCGCCCCTCTCCCCCCCCCCTTCCCTCGCTCTTCTCTCCGAGCCTCGCAAAGTGGGTCTTATATTCCGTCGCATCAATATCCCCGCATAATTTTGTTCACTCTCTGGGTGGGATAAACACACACACACACACACCATTATCATATATATATTTTTTTCTCCTATTTCCTCTTCGCTGAATCCTACTTTCGTCCGTGCTTGTGCCAGACCCTACTAAGAAACACAAATATACCTTGTGGGGATTAGTATTGGTCTCACGTCAATGCCTGTGACGCCAGAACGAGTCGGAAGATCAGCGTCTTCGTGGAACCCGACTTTCCCGGACCCGACTCCGCGACGGTTCCGGGTAATCGCGATCCGCCAAGATGCGCGCAATCCGGCGAGGAGCGGCGCGAACCTCCCAGCAGCATGCGCGCGAAGCCTCCTCCTGTCACGACGTAAGCCTCCTCCTGCCACGACGTAAGCCTCCTCCTGCCACGACGTAGGCCTCCTCCTGCCACGACGTAAGCCTCCTCCTGCCACGACGTAAGCCTCCTCCTGCCACGACGTAGGCCTCCTCCTGCCACGACGTAAGCCTCCTCCTGCCACGACGTAAGCCTCCTCCTGCCACGACGTAAGCCTCCTCCTGCCACGACGTAAGCCTCCTCCTGCCACGACGTAGGCCTCCTCCTGCCACGACGTAAGCCTCCTCCTGCCACGACGTAAGCCTCCTCCTGCCACGACGTAGGCCTCCTCCTGCCACGACGTAAGCCTCCTCCTGTCACGACGTAAGCAAGCCTCCTCCTGCCACGACGTAAGCCTCCTGCTCGCGCGCCGTGCCAGGGTGTCCGAGCCCTCGTCGCGGGCGCCCCTCGCAGGCAGGACACGGAGCTCGCCTGGGAACTTCCTGGGGCCTTCCCGAGGGGCGCGGAGGCGGCGGTGTAAACAGAGCCTCGTCGGTGTCGGGAAGATTTACTAATAAAGCGCGCTCCTGGGGCGGACTCTGGGCACTGTGCTGGCTGCGGGAGTGTCACAAAGACGCGCAGAGATGTGAACATTTATACACAAAACCAGTCCAAAAGCCCGGAAGACGCGCACACACGCAAACATTGCCTTTCTCTCTCTGTCTCTTTCTCTTTCTCTGTCCCTCTCTCTCTCTCTCTGCCTGTCTCTCTCTCTCTCTCTGCCTGTCTCTCTCTCTCTCTCTGCCTGTCTCTCTCTCTCTGCCTGTCTCTCTCTCTCTCTGCCTGTCTCTCTCTCTCTGTCTCTCTCTCTCTCTCCCTGCCCCCCTCCCTCCCTCCCTCCTTCTCTCACACACACAGGCGTGCACACGGGTAAGGAAAATCGACAAAATCTTCCAACTTTATAAAATCTTGTTCCTGGACGTAGCATATCATTAAGGACACGCCTTATAATAAAACTTCTCGTCACCAGACATTTACATAATTTATACACGTGTCCCAGACGTCAATCCCTTCCCCCAAATATTTTCCAAAATCCCCTGCCGAAAAGAGAGAGAGATAAATACAAGAATAAACGCAAAAAAAAAGTATATATGCAAAGCTAAACGCAAATATGTAAGCAGGGGGAAAAAAACACGAAGAAAATATACACAATATATTGTTAAGAAGAAAGAAAAACGAAAAATAAAAATACACAATATATTCTTAAGAAAGAAAAAAAACGAAAAAATAAAAATGCAAAACCAACACCCGAGGCAATTCCGGCAGACGATCAATTTTATCGCGAGACGAGTTTGGAAGCTCAGGTCAAACGGGGTCAACCCAGGTCACACGCCCTCCTCGCGCGCCTTCTTAGCCAGCGAAGGTTCCCCCTCCCCTCCCAGCCCCCCCTCGCCCTACTGAGGGGAAAGAAAAGTGAAAGACGAAGACCCTGATAATTGGAAAGAGACAAGCGAGATTGAATTGCGAAAGAGGAAACGAGGCGATGTGATAAGCACGGCAGCCAGGAGATGAAGGAAGAGAGGAGGAAGAGGAAGGAGGAAGGGAGGAGATGTAGGAGGAAGGGAGGAGATGTAGGAGGAGGGGAGGAGATGGAGGAGGAAAGAAGAGGATGGGGAGGAGGAAGGAAGAGAGGAGGGAGGAGGCAGGGGAAGAGATGGAAGAGGAGGAAGGAGGAGGGAGGGAGATGGAAGGAATAGGAGGGAGGGGAGGGGGAGGAAGTGGAAGGAAGGAGGGAGGAGGAGGAAAAGAAGATGGAAGAGGAGGAGGGAGGAGGAGGAGGAGGGCGAGGCAGATGATAGGTTATACCTGCCACAGCTAAAATTAGAGCGAGATCTGGTGGCAGTGCTCCGGCCACTCCCGTTCCCCTTCCCGTTCCCCTTCCCCCTCCCCTCCCCCTCCCCCTCCCCCCACACAAGGCCTTCTCTTCTACGAATTGACGTAAATAAATAATTTTCCACTCAAAAACGAAAAGGAAAAAATGAAGCAAAAATCACAAGAGAAAGGAAGAGAGAGGGAGGGGGGAGGGAGAGGGAGAGAGACTGAGGGAGACAGAGGGAGAGGGAGAGGGAGAGGGAGAGGAGAGAGGGAGAGGAAGGGAGAGGGAGGAAAGGGGGAGAGAAAAGAGAGAGAAGGAGAGAGAGAGAGAGAGAGAGAGAGAGAGAGAGAGAGAGAGAGAGAGAGAGAGAGAGAGAGAGAGAGAGAGAGGGAGGAGGGGAGAGAAGGGAGAGAGAGGAGAGAGAGAGAGAGAGAGAGAGAGAGAGGAGAGAGAGAGAGAGAGAGAGAGAGAGAGAGAGAGAGAGAGAGAGAGAGAGAGAGAGAAGAGAAGAGAGAGAGAGAGAGAAAGAGAGAGAGAGAGAGAGAAAGAGAGAGAGAGAGAGAATGAGAGAGAGAGAGAAAGAGAGAACGAGAAAGAGAGAGAACGAGAGAGAGAGAGATAGAGAGAGAGAAAACAGGGGAAAAAAGACGTCAGAAAAAGCAGCAGCAACACAAAACAAAGCCAAAACCCCCTCAGATAAATCAGATCATAATAATAATCCTCCACATCTATAATAAACGGGGTAAACAGGGCAGAAGGTGACAGCGGGAGTGCCTGCCCCCTCTCCCTATCTCTCTCCTCTTTCTCTAACCCCTACTTCAACCATATAGTCGGGCTCCCCTCTCCCAATCTCCCGACCTTGCTACAGTGCCATGCTCTCCCCAACCTCAAAACACATCCTCGTGCTATTCCCTCCCCAACCCCAACCCTGTGATATTCCTCCCCAACCCCTAACTCTCCCTGTGATATTCCCTCCCCAACCCTAACCCTGTGTTGTTCCCTCCCCAAACCCCAAGTCGCCCCCGGCCATCCCTCTACAACCCCTACCTCGCCCCAGTGCCATTCCGTCCCCAACCCCTACCCCTCCCCCAGGCCATACCCCCAACCTCCCTCCCTTACCCCCCCGTGCCATTCCCTATAGCCCAACTCTCCCTCCACAGACCATACCCCCAACCACCCTCCCCTTTACCCCCGTGCCCAAATTCCCTACCCAACCCCTCCCCCTCCCCCAGACCCTCATCCCCAACCCCTCCCTTACCCCCGTGCCATTCCCTCCCCAGCCCTCCCGCCCCCAGACATACGCCCTAACCCCTACCCGGCCCACAGACCATATCCCCAACCCCAACCCCTCCTCCCTCACCCCGCAGGCACCGATAAAACCCCGCCAGACCCCCGCCCCCGCCGCCCCACTCCCGTTTCCGCCGCACTCGGAGCCGGGCGCATTCCTCGGGGCGTGACGAAGGCGTCGGCATGCGTGGCGCTCCGTCGTCGTCGTCGTCCCTTATCCTCTATCCGAAGGAAAGGGGATACGCGCGCCAGCTGGGGGAGCGTCGTCACCCGAGTCGACCCAACCTGGACGTTTCTCGGGACGTTTTTACGGCGGGCGGGACGTAAGCTCGTGGCCGGGGATCGTGACGCGAGGACACGTGGGGGAAAAAAAAACTCGCGCTTTCATCACAGGACATCGCCATTAGCCTCGGATTGTTCGTTAACCATTCCCGCGTTGAACGTCTCTGTTTGTTCGCCTTCCTCTTTATCCATCCGTTCGCGCCGCCCCTTTCAACCAGGCGTCGTCGGTCGTCGGTCGTCGGTCGTGAGTGTTCGAATTCCCAGAAGCGGCGAGCGTCGCGACCCCCAGCGATGTGGCCCCTCGGGGATGCCGCCCTCCCGCCCTCCCGCCCACGCGCCCGACATAATCACAGGGTGCCTCGGCCGTCCTCGGGACCCTCGCCCTTCAGGCCTCCTCCCCCTCCCCCTCCTCCTCCTCCTCCTCCTTCTCACCTTCCTCCCCTTCCTCCTACTCCTCCTCCTCCTTCTCACCTTCCTCCCCTTCCTCCTACTCCTCCTCCTCCTCCCCCTCCCTCCTCCTCCTCCCCCTCCCTCCTCCTCCTTCCTCCTTTCCCTCCCACCTCCTTTCCTCCCACCTCCCCCTCCTCCTCCTCCGCCCACGCCGCCCCGCCGTCAAGGAGGACCCTCTGCCGCGCCGCCATCGTCGGGCAGAACACGCGGCCGTTCGTGAAAGTACAGGACTAAGGACACGCATATATGTATACAAGTATACTTATAGATGTGTGCGTGTGTAGATACATTCGTAAATATGCACATACACATGAGAAGAAAACATTCTTACTTGCATACTCTCATTCTTAGCTCTCACTCCCTCTCTTGTTCCCCCAACCTCCTGTCTGACTCCCTCCCGCTCCTTACGCCCCCTATCTCTTTTTTGTTCCCTCCTTCTTTCCCTCCCCCCTCATTCTCTCTCTCTCTCTCTCTCTCTCCTCCTCATTCTCTCTCTCTCTCTCTCTCTCTCTCTCTCTCTCTCTCTCTCTCTCTCTCTCTCTCTCTCTCTCTCTCTCTCTCTCTCTCTCTCTCTCTCTCTCTTTTCTTTTGTCTCAATAAACGTGTCAAAGTCAAAGTCAAAAAGTTTCTCTCTCCCGCCCTGTGTATATATGTGTGTGTGTGTGTGTGTGTGTGTGTGTGTGTGTGTGTGTGTGTGTGTGTGTGTGTGTGTGTGTGTGTGTGTGTGTGTGTGTGTGTATACAAAGAGAGAAGAAATGCAAAGGAAAGATACAAGTAAAAAAAGAAAAAAATAAAAAAAATAAAAAAAATAAGCGAGAAGGAGATTAGAGGAGAGACAGGAGGAAAAACACACGAGACAGAGACAGGGAAAGACCAGGGCCATGACTCATCGAAAATGAACGCGATTTCCACACCTTCTCCGTCAGGTCGCGTTCAACAGATAACGAAGCATCTTTTTATCCTTGATTAAAAAAAACATAAGTAGACTGGGTCGTGCGATGCGGAGGGAGGAAGGAAGGGAGGAAGAGTAGGAAGAAGGATGGGTAGGAGGAAAAGACGGATGAAGGGAGGAGAGGAGGAAGGGTGGAGGGGAGGAAGAGTGGAAGAGGAGAGGAAGGAGGGAGAAGATGGAAGGTAGGCCAGGGAAGTGAAGAGGAAGACAGGATGAGAGAAAGTAGGAAGAGAGAAGAAGGAGGGAAGGGAGGAAGAGGGAGGAAGAGGAAAGGAAGAGAGGAGAGGTGAGGAAGGGGAGAAGAGGGGGGGGGGAAAGAGGAAGGAGAGATGAGGAGAAAGGGCAGCGGCAGGGCTGTAGGGTTCGTAAAGAAGGTGGAAGGAAAGGAAAAAAATGAATAAAGCAAAAGAAAAGAGAGGAGGGAGAGGAGGATGGGGAATGGAAAGGGAACATGGACATACTCAAGAGACATGAAAAGGGACAGATACAGGGGAAGGAATAAGGGAAGAGGGAGGACATGGAGCCAGGGGCAGGAGTAGGGGTAGCATTCAGGGGCAGGGATAGGGGATAGAGTCAGGGGCAGGAGCCAGGGGTAGCATCCAGGGGCAGGGGATAGAGCCAGGGGCAGGGATAGGGGGCGGAGGCAGGGGCAGGGGCAGGGGAGGCACAACCACCTTCCGGAAATGGGGACGCGCGTGGCTCTGCTCTGCCAAGCTGTCACGTGACTTCCACTCGCTACCACTCGAGTCTCTCCTTCTTTCTATCTTGCTTTCTTTCCTTCTAGATACAAATACACAGAATAAATAGAAGAAGAAAAAACACAGGAGATGGAAACATATGAATGGAAGAAAAGGGAAGAGGGAAGAGGGAAGAGAGAAGAGAAGAGAGAAGAGAAGAAGAGAAGAGAGAGAGAGAGAGAGAGAGAGAGAGAGAGAGAGAGAGAGAGAGAGAGAGAGAGAGAGAGAGAGAGAGAGAGAAAGAGAGAGAGAGAGAGAAAGAGAAAGAAGAAAAAGAGAAAGAGAAAAAGAGAAAGAGAGAGAAAGAGAAAAAGAAAGAGAGAGAGATAGAGAAAGGCTAAATAAACAAAAGCCAAGAAGTAAAGAACACACACCAATAAGGAACGACAAACAAAAATAATACATAAAAGACAGAAAAAAAGAAAAAGAAAAAAATAGAGGGCAAAAAGAGGAGAACACACAAAGACTGTATGTAGCGTGAGGGGAAAAAAAGAGGAAATTGGAGCAGAAAGGAAGAGTTAGGTGTGTCAGGGCACTCTTACAGGGACCGAAAAAGTATCGGTGTCACGTACAATAGAAGGTGAGAGAAAGAGTAAATAAAGTGTTTTGTCAACCCTTCGCTCTCTCTCTCTCTCTCTCTTTCTCCCTCTTATAAGTAGATGTCCGTCTAGTTATGTTATATCTCTCTATATCTATAACTTTATTTTCCTCTCTCTCTCTATATCTTCTTCCCCTATATCTCTCTGTATCTCCCCCCCCTCTTTCTCTCTTCCCCCTGTCTTCCCCCCTTTCTCTTTTTTTTCCCTCTCTCTTTTCTTCCCCATCTGTCTGTCTGTCTGCCTGTCTGTCTCTCTGTCTGTCTCTATCTTCCCCTCAAACTTCTATACTTCCGCTCTCTCTCTAGCACTCGCATCGTTTGTGTGAGTGCATGCTTGTGTGTCTGAGAAGGAAAAAGAGGCAGGCATGTCAAAGCGTCAAAACTTTATGCCACTGATGTCTGCCCGCCTGTCACCTCCCTCTTTCCCTTCGCCAATATCGCCCGCAATCCCCAGAATCGGATATGAGACCACAACAAGAATAACAATAACAATCGACAAATAAGAATAACAATGACAATCGAAAAATGAGAATAACAGTAACAATCGAAAAATAACAACAATAACAATCACAGTAGTCGAAAAATAACAAAAATAACAATCACAGCAATCGAAAAATAACAATAACAATAATCGAAAAATAACAATAACAATCGAAAAATAACAAAAATAACAATCACAGCAATCGAAAATTAACAATAAAAATAATCGAAAAATAACAATAACAATCGAAAAATAACAAAAATAACAATCACAGTAATCGAAAAATAACAATAACAACCACAATAATCGAAAAATAACAACACCAAAAATCGAAAAACAACAATCACAACAATCCAAAAACATCAACAAAAGAGGCCACAGATGCACTCGATACCCCGGAAGCTGTCAACGAACTTGGGAGGAAGGGGGAGGGAGAGAGTGGCTTGACGTGCGAGAGGAAGAAGAAGAAGAAGAAGAAGAAGAAGAAGGGAAGACAAAGATGAAGATGATGAAGAAGAAAGAGGATGACGAAGTAGAAGAGGATAAAGAAGAAGGAGGAGGAGGACAAGAATAAGAATAAGAGGATGAAGAAGAAGAGGAAGATGAAGGTGAATTAAAAGAAAAAGAAGAAAAAGAAGAAGAAGAAGAAGAAGAAGAACAAGAAGAAGAAAAAGAAGAAGAAGGAGATTCGCCAGGAGACAATGGCGGAACTCGGTCGCCAACGCTAACAAACAAGCGCATTCCTTCGACGGCGAATAATGCAGATTATCTCATGCAGGAGGGATGGAGAGGGAGGGAGAGGGGAGGGAGGGGAGGGAAGGAGGGAGGGAGAGGGGGTGAGAGAGGGAGGGAGGGATAGAGAGGGAAGGAGGGGGAAAGAGAGAGAGAGAGAGAGAGAGAGAGAGAGAGAGAGAGAGAGAGAGAGAGAGAGAGAGAGAGAGAGAGAGAGAGAGAGAGAGAGAGAGAGAGAGAGAAGAGAGAGAGAAGGGGCAGAAGGGAGGAAACGCGAGGAAGAGGCAGACAGAGGATGATAAGAGGGGGGGGAGAGAAAGAGAAGAACAGAAAAAAAAAAGAATATGGCAAAAGCAAAGAGAAAGAGAAGAAGCGGCGAAGAAGAAGAAAGCAAAAAAAAACAAAAAAACAAAGAGGAGAGAAGGGAGAGAAGAGAAACGGGGAGGAAGTGACAGCTATAAGGGACAAGACAAAAAGACAAGAAAGGTAGAGCATAGAAGAATCGCAGAAGGCGGCGACAAGATAATCCGGAGGAGGATAAAGAACGAGAGAAGAGGAAGAATCAGAACTAGATAAGAACACGTCCAAAATTAGCGAACGGGAACTAGGAAGCGATAAAACTGAGAGATAAGACACGGAAGACAGACAGTGCAGTCAAAATGGGAAGAGATAACAATAAAAATATAGGAAGAGGAGGTGGAGGTGGGAGAGGAGGAGAAGGAGGAGGAAGTGGGAGAGGAGGAGGAGGAGAAGAGGAAGAGGGAGGGAGGGGAGGGGGAGGGGAGGAGGGAGGAAGAGAAGGAGAATGAGAAGGGATGAGGAGGAGGGAGAAAGAGAAGGAGGAAGGAAGGGGTGAGGGGAGAGGAAGAGGGAGGAAGAGAGAGGAAGAGGAAGAGGAAGGGAAAGGAAGAGAAGGGAGAGAGGGATAGAAGGGGGAGAAGAAAGCAGTGAAAAACAAGAGAAGCGATTAGGGGCGTGGCAGAAGGGGAGGGAGAAGGCGACAGCCTCAGCGGGAGGGGGTGGAGAGAACAGTGCCACTGATGTGATAGCGCGTGATGCATGGCACTCGGGGGGAAGAGAACTCAAGTTTCTCAGTTTCCTTTGTAAAAGGTGTTTACGTTTCCACAACTCAACTCCTTGATTTTTTATTTTTTATTTTTTTGCAGAATAAGAAATGTGAAATTCTCTGATGCGAAAAGTCTGGCCAAGCCTGTGGCAGGGAAGGGGGTGAGGTAGTGTGCGTAGGTGTTTAAGATTGGTTGACTCTCTCTCTCTCTCTTTCTCGCTCTCTCTCCCTGTCTTTTCCTCCCTCTCTCTCTCTGTCTCTCCTCCTCTCTGTCTCTCTCTCACTCCCACTCTCGCTTTCTCTCTCTCTCACTCGCCACTCCCACTCCCACTCCGCTCTCTCTCTCTCTCTCTCTCTCTCTCTCTCTCTCTCTCTCTCTCTCCTCTCTCTCTCTACCTCTCCCTCTCCCTCCCACTCCCCCGCTTCTCCCACTCTCGCTTCCTCTCTCTCTCTCTCTCTCTGCCACTTCTCTCTCTTTCTCTCTCCCTCTCTCTCTCTGCCACTCTCGCTTTCTCTCTCCCTCTCTCTCTCTGCCACTCTCGCTTTCTCTCTCCCTCTCTCTCTCTGCCACTCTCGCTTTCTCTCTCCCTCTCTCTCTCTGCCACTCGCTTCTCTCGCTTTCTCTCCTGCCACTCGCCTTCTCCCTCTCTCTCTGCCACTCTCGCTTTCTCTCTTTCTCTCTCTCTCTGCCACTCTCACTTTCTCTCTCTCTCTCTCTCTTTCACTTTCTCTCTCCCTCTCTCTCTCACTCCCCTAAATCTTTTGTAAAACTGACAATATGTATCAAGGCAATACAACCCTCCCTATGACTTACATCCATATGTTACCACGTCAAAAGGTCGAAGATCCCACCCCACACGACCCGAGGTGGGCGTGACTCACGCGTACGACTAATCATTCTGCTGCAACAATGTGCTTGCTCTGGTGCGTAAACAACAGAGCGTAAGCCCAAGTTAATTAAGAACTTGTGGGAAGAATGGCAACGATGTCAGCTGCATTAAAATTTGCGTGCACAAGCTCACACGCGGCACAGATATACGCATGACAAAGAGACATATGGCATGACGAAGACACAGATGCCCAGAGCCAGGCGCAGACACGAAGCAGGCACACACAGTCACAGTGGCACATACAGAGCACAAAGACGCACACAGGCGCACAAACGCACACACCCGCCCACACGGAGGGAGGTCAGGACACTCCTCGCGATAAGACGATGTCCTCGCCCTCGCAGCGCCCTGACACGAGATCTCCGCCGCCGATAAGGGAGACGGGACCCTGGGCACGGCGCGGCCCGATAACGCTATCGGGACCCTTATCTCCCACACGCGGGACAAACATCATTTCTCTTGCGTTCCTCTATCTCCTCTTCTTCTCCGGCCAGACCCCTACCTCTTCTTCTCACCGATATCCTCTTTTCTTCCGGTGTCAGGAGGATTAGTGGAGCCAGAAGATAAGAGACGGGGAGAGATACATGGACGAAAGATAGAGAAACATGTAGATAAAGACGGGGAGAGATGCATAGGACGAAAGATAGAGAAACATAGATAAAGACGGGGAGAGATACATAGCACGAAAGATAGACATAGATAAGAGACGGGGAGAGATACATAGGACGAACGATAGACATAGATAAAGACGGGGATAGATACATAGGACGAAAGAAAGGGAGACAGAGATAGAATGATAAATTATTAGACAGATACATCCATGACAATAGAGCCAAAAGAGGAGTGAGCCAGAGTCAGACCAGAGAAGACAGAGACAAAGAGCAGAGCCAAAGAAGACAGAGCCAAAGAGCAGAGCCAGAGAGCGGAGTAAAAGAGCAGAGCCAGAGAAGACAGAGCTAAAGAGCAGAGTAAAAGAGCAGAGCCAAAGAGTAGAGCCAAAGAGCAGAGCCAAAAAATCAGAGCCAAAGAGCAGAGCCAGAGAGCAGAGCCAGAGAGCCAGACAGACGCGGGCGGGGCTAGAGGGCAGAGGGTCGGAGAGGAAGCTGGCACGGGCGGCGGATAGACGCCCGTGTTTACCTCCACGCCCAAACACCGGAGGCGACCTGTCCTGCGCCATGTCAACACCGCGCCCCCACGCCCAAACACGCCTGCAACTCACACGGGGCCGCCTCCCATACACTCGCATCCATACGCCCAAACATACATAAATACATACATACGTGCGTACATACATAAATATATACATGCATACGTGTGTACATACATAAATACAAACATACGTACGTACATACATAAATATATACATGCATACGTGTGTACATGCATAAATACATACATACACACACATACATAAATACATACACACACACACACACATACATACACATATACAAAGAGCAGACACAGACATACACAAAAAAACACAGATCTTTGTATGTGCCTGTTCTCTTTTTATCAGGTTATCATTCTATATCCTCGCCTATGCCTGACCCAAATACAGCGCAATAAATAACAAACAAACAAAAGCAAAGAAACTAGAACAAAAATAAAAAAGATAACATACAAGAAAAAGAAAGAAAGAAAAAGAAAGGAAGAAAGCAGAAAAGAAAGAAAGAAAGAAAGAAAAAGAAAGAAGAAATGAAAGGAAGAAAGCAGAAAAGAAAGAAAGAAAAAAAGAAAGAAAAAGAAAGAAGAAATGAAAGGAAGAAAGAAGAAAAAAAAAAAAAGAGAAGAAAGAAAAGAAAAAGAAAGAAGAAACGGAAGAAAGGAAGAAAAAAAAAGAAAAAAAGAAAGAAAGAAACAAAAGAAAGAAAAGAAAGAAAAAAGAATTAGAAAATAAAAAGAAAGAACGAAAAAACAAAAAAAAAAAAAAACACCTGAGCGAGCCCGGCCGACGCTGCTCCAACGGCTGCCCACTCTAATCCACATCAATTTACAGTAATCCAAGGTAATCCAAGGTAATCCCATCCTCCACAGAGTTTACGTGGAGAACATGCTGCGTGCGCTATTAGGGATCTGGGCGTGCTGTTCGTGTTGCTGTTGTTCTTGGTATGTTGGTGGGATTGCTGTTGTTCTTGTTGTTATGTTGTGATTGTTGTTCTTGTTATGTTGGTGTGGCTGTTGTTGTTCTTGTTATGTTGGTGTGGCTGTTGTTGTTCTTGTTATGTTGGTGTGGCTGTTGTTGTTCTTGTTATGTTGGTGCGATTGCTGTTGTTCTTGCTGTTATGTTGTGGTTGCTGTTGTTCTTGCTGTTATGTTGGTGCGATTGCTGTTGTTCTTGCTGTTATGTTGGTGTGATTGCTGTTGTTCTTGCTGTTATGTTGTGATTGTTGTTGTTCTTGTTATGTTGTGATTGTTGTTGTCCTTGTTATGTTGGTGTGATTGTTGTTGTTCTTGCTGTTATGTTGTGATTGTTGTTGTTGCTTTTATGTTGTGATTGTTGTTGTTCTTGTTATGTTGGTGTGATTGCTGTTGTTCTTGTTGTTATGTTGATGTGATTGCTTGTATTTATTCCATTCTTGTTGTTGTAATTGAAGTGCGATTGCTGTTGTTCTTGCTGTTATGTTGTGATTGTTGTTTTTCTTGTTATGTTGGTGCGATTGCTGTTGTTCTTGCTGTTATGTTGTGATTGTTGTTGTTCTTGTTATGTTGTTTTTGTTGCTCTTATCCATGTTCAGTTGTGATTGTTGTTGTTCTAGTTATGTTATTTTTGTTGCTTTTGTTCTTTTTATGTTGATGTGATTATTGTTGTTCTTGTTCAGTTGGTGTAATTGCCGTTGTTCTTGGGTATAATTATATACCCTCCCTCCTCCTCGTCTCCTTCCCACCCTCCCTCCCCCCTCTCTCTTTCCCTCTCCTCTTTCTTCTCTGCTTCTTCTCCGATTGCCAGTCTCCCTCATAAACCTCTTCTATAATCTCATCTTAATTACCTTTATCATTATCATCGGCCATGTCAATCCTATGGCTGTTGTTGTTCTTAGAAAGATCATCGAGATACAATCCTAATCCGCGCCAACTTTATTCTGATTATCGAATCACAAATGTAATTAACATAATTTCCCATCTCCAATCATCATTAACTCTCAAGCCTCAACACCATCATCTTAATCATCATTACAACCACCTTCATCATAGCAACCCCCCCCCCGGCATTGCACCACCACCCTCACCTTATACTTGCAATCCCCCCCAACCCCACCCCTCTCAAAGCCCACCCCCCACCACCACCACCACCCCCACCATCTCTACCTGTCCCCCCACCACCACACTCCCACCCATGCCCTCACATGCTTTCACCATCCCTGCATCCTCTCCCTCACCTACCACCCACGATCTCTACCTCCCCTCTCCATCACCCCCTCCAACCCCCCAACCACTACCACCACCCACCTCCCCCCCTACCACGCCCTCCATGACCTCCCCTGCCTCCTCCTCCTCCTCCTAATCCCAGGTCAATTACCCTTCCCCTACTAACCCGATGACGTCACCCACCTCCCCCTTCTCCCCCCCACCCCCTCTCCTTTGGTGCTGGGAGCCAAGTCGCGGCGCTGGTCTCAAGGAGGGGAGGGGAGGGGAGGGGAGGGGAGCGGAGGGAGGGAGGGGGAGAGGGGGAGGGGAGGGGAGGGGAGGGGAGAGGAGGGGAGGGGGGTGGGGGGTCATCAGGCACGTGGTGGGCGCGGCGGTCGTTCGAGGCTCAGACCTTGATTGGGTCCGAGGCAGTCATCATCAGCAGATTAGTCCGTCTGTCTCGCTCGCCATTGTCTCCTTCTTCTTCTTCTTCTTCTCCTCCTCCTCGATCGTTCTTCCTTTTCTTCTTATTCTTTCCTCTCTCTTCTCCTTTTCTCTTTTTTTCTTCTTCTTCTCTTTTCTTATTCTTATTCTTTTTTTTTCGTTTCTCTTTTCTTCTTCTTTTTCTTCTCTTTTTTCGTCTGCTTCGTGTTCAGCCTCTTCTTCTTTTTCTTCGTGTTCGGTTTTGTCTTTGGCTTCGTCTTGACCTTCCCCATTTTTCTCACCCAACCGAAAACCCGTCTTCAAATTCCTTTTCTAACCCTCAAAACAACAAACAAAAAAGAAAAACAAAAAACAACAACAAAGAACAACAAATCAAAAATAAGAAATAAAAAAAAAATCAACCACCACAAAAAACAAACAACCCAAAACAAACAAACAAACCCCCCCAAAAAAGGGGCCCCTTTCCGCACCCGACCTAAAAACCTCAGTGCCAACACCCTCCCCCTCCCTCCTCCCCCTCCTTTCCTCCCCCTCCCCCTCCTCCCTCCCCTCCCCTTCCTCCTCCTCCTCCTTTCCTCTACCCCACCCACTCCTCTCCTCCTCCACCCCATCCCCCTCCCCCCTCCCGCCCGCCGTGGCACTGAGGGCCAGCTGGGCGTCGGGGCGAGGCGGCCTACGTAACCGAACACCCCCGCGCGCTGATATCTCTCTGCACGGTAATATTTCTTAATAAACCCTGTGGGACTTCCGGCGGCAGGGCGTTAGTGGCGGGAAGGCACTGTCCTGTGAGGAGGAGGGGGGGGGGGGTGAGGAGGGGGGGTGAGGAGGGGGGATGATGGGCAAGGGGAGTTGAGGAGGAAGGTGAGGAGGGGATGAGAGGGGGGATGAGGGGGAGTTGGTGAGGAGGGTTGGTGAGGGGTGAGAGGGGGGGGAGGGTGAGGGGGAGTTGGTGATGGGTGAGAGGTGTGTGAGGGTAAGGGGGAGGGATGAGGGGGGTTGGTGAGGGGTGAGGGGTGTGTGAGGTAAGGGGGGAGGGATGAGGAGGTTGGTGAGGGGTGAAAGGGTGTGTGAGGTAAGGGGGGGGGGGGGAGGGATGAGGGGGGGTTGGTGAGGGGTGAGGGGGAGTTGGGGAAGCAAAGCAAGAACCAAAACAAACACGAAGACTTACCCAAACGTAATCTTTTGATGATCTGAACACATGCAAAACAAACAAAAGAAACCATTACACCCTCAAGAAACACAAACAAACAAACAAATAAACAATCCCACGCAACACACAAACCAAAACAAAAAACAGTCCCGAGAGAGAGAGAGAGAGAGAGAGAGAGAGAGAGAGAGAGAGAGAGAGAGAGAGAGAGAGAGAGAGAGAGAGAGAGAGAGAGAGAGAGAGAGAGAGAGCGAGAGAGGCAGAGACAGAGACAGAGACAGGAAGAGAAAGAGAAGAGAAGAGAGAAAGAGAGAAAGAGAGAAGAGAGAGAGAGAGAGAGAGAGAGAGAGAGAGAGAGAGAGAGAGAGAGAGAGAGAGAGAGAGAGAGAGAGAGAGAGAGAGAGAGAGAGACGAGACAGAGAGACAGAGAAGAAAGAGAAAGAGAAAGAGAAAGAAAGAGAGAAAGAGAGAAGAGAGAGAGAGAGAGAGAGAGAGAGAGAGAGAGAGAGAGAGAGAGAGAGAGAGAGAGAATAGAGAGCGAGAAAGAAAGTTAGAGAGAGAACGAGAAAGAAAGAAAGAGAAAGAGAAAGGAAATGCTAAGGAAAGAAAAAGAAAGAAAGAAAGAAAGAAAGAAATACGTTGTTGTTGTTGTTGCGTTGTTGTTGTTGTTGTTGTTGTTGTTGTTGTTGAAAGAAAGAAAGAAAGAAAGAAAGAAAGAAAGAAAGAAAGAAAGAAAGAAAGAAAGAAAGACAGAGAGAGAGAGAGAGAGAGAGACCGGGGGCAGACAGCAGCGAGCGAGCGAGGGGAAAACGAGTACACCTAATCTCCCCGCCCCACGCCCGCGCCCCGCATGCCCCGCCTTGACTCACGGGGTGTTCGGGGAAGTTGCCGAGTTGATTCGAGGTCGGGAGGGGAGAGGAGGGGAGGAGGGGAGAGGAGGGGGAGGGAGGGGGAGGGGAGAGGGAGGAGGAGGGAGGAAGAGGAGGGAGGGGGAGGGAGAGGGGAGGGGGAGGAGGAGGGAGGGGAGGAGGAAAGGAGGAGGGAGGGAGGGAGGGGAGGGAGGAGGAGGGGAGGGGAGAGGGGGAGGAGGAGGGAGGAAGGGAGGAGGAGGGGGGAGGAGGAGGAGGGGGAGGGAGGGAGGAGGGGAGGGGAAAAGAAGGAGGAGGGAGGGAGGAGGGGAGGGGAGAGGGAGGAGGAGAGAGGGGGGAGGGGAGGGGGAAGAGGGGAAGTAGGAGGAGGGGGGAAGAAGAGGGAGGGAGAAAAAAAAAATTGCTTGGGAGTTCTGTCTCGTTGATGAGACTTCCCTGTCGTTTTTTTTGTGTGTGTACCTTGCTAGGCACTCACACAAGCACGCACGCACGCAGACACATAGACACACGTTTTTTTCTATCCTCCTTCTTCCTTTTCCTATCCTTCTCTTTTTAGCTATCCCTCTCCCTCTGCTTCTAGCTATCCCTCTCCCTCTGGTTCTTCTCCCTCTCCCACTTCCAATCCCTCTCCTTTTCCTTTTGTTTCTCCCTCTCCCTTCAACAAGAACAACAAAAACAAAAAAATGGAACCCCCTTCGCCTGGCACCAATCACAACAGAAGCAGAACAACTTTGCACTCCCCGACGATCACCGAACGACCCTCACTCCACCCCACCCCCCAACCCCCCGCCTCCCTCGTGACTAGGAGCCGGACTATGAACGTCTGCACCCAATCACCTTTTCTGCCCCCTCCCCCCCCCTTCCCCTCCCCCTCGTCACTCTCCCCCCCCCCTCCCGCCCAATCACCTTCTCCCCCTCCTCCCCTCCCACCCCCTCACCTTTCTCCCCCCCTCTTCCCCCACCCTCCTCCCTCTTTACCCCCTCCTCCTTTCCCCCCCGCCCCCCTTCCCGCCGCAACGAAGTGCCATCTCGGGATGTGCCACCGCGAGAGGTTGTGTGTGGTTCCGTCGCCGCCACCCCTCCGGCCCTGCCGCGCCCCCCCCCCCTCCCCCCCCCCCCGCCCCCCCCCCCCCCCCCCCCCGCCGCCCGAAGAGGAGAACGAGCAGAATGAAAACAAGGAGCGATAATAACGGGCGTCAATACGGGTTATTTTGAGAGCGCGCGTGCGGGAGGGAGGACGTGGGAGATAATGAGGGGGAAGAAGCAGACGAGGAGGAGGCTGGGGAGGAGGGAGGGAAGAGAGGGAGGGTGGGGAGGAGGGAGGGGGAAGGAGACGAGGAGGTGGGGAGAGGGAGGGAAGGGGGAAGGGGAGACGAGAAGGAGGGAGAGGGAAGGAGAGAGTGAGAGGGGGGATGGGAGGGGGGCAGGGAAGGGGAAAAAGGAGAGGGGGAAGGAAGGGAGGGTGTGGAGGAGGCAGGGGGAAAGGGAGGGTGGGGGAGGAGGGAGGGGGAAAGGGAAGGAGGGAAGAAAGGGAGAGGGGAGGGAGGAAAAAAGGAAGGGGTGGGGAGGTGGGAGGGGGAGGGAAGAAAGGGAGATGCGGGAAAGTGGAGACGAGGAGGAGGGAAGGAAGAAAGGGAGAGGGGGAAAGGAGACGAGGAGGAGGGGAGGGAAGAAAGGGAGAAGGGGAAAGGAGACGAGGAGAGGGGAGGAAGAAAGGGGAGAGGGTAGGGAGGGGGAAAGGGAGGGGTGGGGAGGAGGGAGGGGAAAAGGGAGAGGGGAGGAAGGGGAAAGGAAGGGTGGGGAGGAGGAGGAGGGAGGGGGAGAAAGGGAGGGTGGGGAGAAGGGAGAGGAAGGGAAGTAGACGAGGGAGGGTGTGGGGAGAGGGGAGGGGGAAGAAAGGGGAGGGGGAAAGGAGAGAGGGGGAGGGAGGGAAAGGGAGGGGTGGGGAAAGGAAAGGGAGGCAGGGGGAGGATGGGGAAAGAGAGAAAAGGAACGGGAAGGGAATAAGACTTGAAGTACTACAGAGAAGAGGAAAGAGGAAAGAATATAAGAGAATGAAAGAAAGAGTGAAGGGGAAGGGAGAGACAGAGTGCAAAGATAGAGAATGAGAGAGAGAGAGAGAGAGAATGAATGAGAGAATATTGGAAAAAAAAAGAGATCGAGAAAGGGGGAAGAGCCAGAGAAAGAGAGAGAATTAGAGAGAGAAGGAGGGGGAGAGAGAAAGAGGAAGAGAGAGACGAAGGGGGGAGGGGGGAGGGGGAGGGGGAGGGGGGACTGGCACCGCTACCCGAAGGTTTGTTTACGGGCTCAACACGTCAGCCCGAGGGTAAACAGTGGGTCACTTACCAGGGGGCGGCACCAAACAACCTTCCCCCGATTCGCTTCACCTTCTCCCACCCCCACCCCTCCCCCACCCCTCCTCCCCCTCCCTCCTCCTCCCCCGGGGACTCCTGTAGGAAGCCTGTTAGCCAGGTATTTGAACCCCTAACTCCGCCCCCTCCTCCCCCACCCCCCATCTCTACCTCCTGCTCTCCACCCACCCCTTCACCCGAACCCGTCATCCCCCCCCCCCCCCTGCACTCCAACCCATCACCCCCTCCATACTCCTCCACCCCCTCCGCCCATGTTTACAGAAGATCCCCGCCCCCCTTCAATATTCGCATTTTGAGACCTTTCAAACACGCTGCGACGAATCTCTGCGCCCCTCCCCCAACTCCCCACTCCGAACCTCCCCCCCCCCACCTCGTAACCCCCTTCACCCCACCCCTTCCCTCCACCCCACCCCGACGCCCCCAGCTCTCCCAGGCTACACGTATAAGCAACTTCGGGGAAGGAGGAGGAGGAGGAGGAGGAGGAGGAGTAGAGGAAGAGAAGAAGAAGAAGAGGAGGAGGGGGAGGAGGAGGAGGAGGAAGAGGAGGGGGATGGGGGGGAGGAGAAAGAGGAGGAGGAGGAGGATGGGGAGGAGGAAGAGGTGGAGGGGGAGGAGGAAGAGGAGGTGGAAGGGGGGAAGGAGGAGGAGGAAGAGGAGGTGGAAGGGGAGAAGGAGGAGGGAGGAAGAGGAGGTGGATGGGAGGGAGGAGGTGGAGGAGGGGGAGGTCGTAAACACTTTTTTTTCCCCACACCTGAGGGTACTGAGAGGAGGGGGACTTTTCATCTCTGGAATTTAGGAAGAGGGAAAGAGGGGAAGAAACCAGAAAGAGAGAGAGAGAGAAATAAAACGAAAAAAGGGGGCGAAGAGAAAGCTTCAACGGTAAAATAAGAAAGAGAGAGAAAGAGAAGAGAGAAAGAGAGAGCGAGCGAGAGCGAGCGAGCGAGCGAGCGAGCCCGAAGCGAGCGAGAGAGAGAGAGAGAGAGAGAGAGAGAGAGAGAGAGAGAGAGAGAGAGAGAGAGAGAGAGAGAGAGAGAGAGAGAGAGAGAGAGAGAGAGATAGAGAGAGCGAGAGAGAAAAGAAAGAACATGAAAGAAACAGAGAGAGACAGAGAGAAGAAAGAAAGAAAGACACACTTTTTAGAAACACAGGGAGGAGTAAAAAAAAAAAAAAAAAAAAAAAAAAAAAGAGACAAAACCCTCCAACACCTCTACCAAGAAACGGCCTGGCACTTTCTTGGCCCTGCAGGAGACGACAGAGGAGCCCCAGTGTGCAGGCGACGCAGGAGACACACCAAAGGCCAACCTCGACGCACCGCCGTGGGAAAGCTACACGAGGCATAAACACATCTGACGGAGGAGGAGGAGGAGGAGGGTGGTGAGGGAGGAGGTGGAGGGTGGTGGTGAGGGAGGAGGAGGAAGATGAGAGGAGGATGGGGAGGAGGGAGGATGGCTTGATGGGGTAGGTGGGGGGAGAAAGAAGGAGGAGGGTGAGTGGAGGAGGGAGAGGTGGGACTGAGGAATTGGTGGGGGGCTGAGGGGAGGAAGGTGGTGGAGGAGGGGAGGAGGTGGAGGAGGATGGGGAAGGAGGAGGAGAAAGAGTGAGGAGGGTGGTGGTGGGATGGGGGAGGAAGGTGGTGAGGAGGAGGAGGAGGAAGAGGAGGAGAGGGACGAGAGTGTGAAGAGAGGTGAGGGAGCGAGGGAGGAGGAAGGGAGAGGAGAGGAAGAGGGAGAGGGAGAGGGAGAGGGAGAGAGGGAGAGGGAGAGAGAGAGGGAGAGATGAGAGAGAGAGAGAGAGAGAGAGAGAGAGAGAGAGACAGAGAGAGAGAGAGAGAGAGAGGAGAGAGAGAAAGAAAGAGAGAAAAATTGAGTAAAAGAGAGAGAGAGAGAAAGAGAGAAAGAGAGAGAGAAAGAGATAGAAAGAGAAAGAAATAGAAATAGAAAGAGAAAGAGAAAGAGAAAGAGAAAGAGAGAAAAGTAAAAAAGAAAGAGAATACAAAAGAACAAAAGACCCATTTCATCTCTTTTTTTTTTTATAAAGACCGAAATAAATACACACCCATCACCTCCGCAAGAGCCACTCATGCCCCTCCAACACGCAATCACGCCCCCCCCTCCCCCTTCCCTCATCCTTTCGCAACCCTACTCCTCATCGTGCCCTCTGCCATACCCTGCCTCTCCTCTATACCCTATCGCCCTCTCTCTCTCTCTCTCTCTCATTCTCGTTTTCTCTCTCTCTAGTTCTCTTTCTCTTTCTCGTTCTCTCTCTCTCTCTCTCTCGTTCTCATTCTCGTTCTCTTTTTCTCTTTCTCGTTCTCTCTCTGTCTCATTCTCTCTCTTAGTTCTCAAAATTATAGTTTCTCTTATCTTTCTACGTTCATATATATCTCTATAGTTTCTTATGTATATATATATGGTTTCTTAACCTTAAAATAAATATATATATATATATATAATTTGTAGATTAAAAATATATATATATATATATATATATATATATGTACATTTATATATATATATAGTTTATATATAAATATATATATATATATATATAAACATATATATATATATATAGTTTATATATATATATATATATATATATATATATATATATATATATATATATATATATATATATATATATATGTTTATATATATATAAGTTTATATATATATATATATATATGGATTATTAACATAATGACATATGCATATATATAACCCAGGTTTAATAACATAAAACAAACATATATAACTTATAATAAACCTATGTGTCTTAGTTGTCGTCTCGCTCTGTCTCTCTCACCCTCTCTCTTTCTTGTTCTTCTCTCATCTTTCTCGTTTCTCTTTCTCTCTCTCTCTTTTCTTTACATATATCTCTCCTCCTGCTCATTTTTCTTTCTCTCCCCTTAGCCTTTATCTCTGGATCTTATACTCATACATTACTTAGCTGCCTCCTCCTTTTTCAGCTACCTCTCCTTAATATCCTTCTTACATATGCCCACATGCCTGCCCACCGCCACCTCCCCACCTGACCTCTCGCCTTATGCCTTTAATACCGCCATACCACCTTTTCCCACCCATGCCCCCTCCTCACCCACCTACCTTACCTTTCCTTACTCCCTCCCCAAGTCTTGCAGGCTTAGGGCCTTCGAGTCCGCTGTCACCCACGCCTCAAATATCCAGGCAGAGGCAGTTCCGTCTGCTTCTTTGTCGGTATACATCCCCCGCCTCGTCTTACCTACCACTTACCCCATCCGCCTCCGCCCTTCCCTTTAGTTCTCAGACCTCATGCTCAGGCCCAGTATGCAGAAGTGTTCAGAGCTTGAAGTCGGTTCTAATTCACTTTGTCTGTTCTATTTTCTCATTTCTTTCTTCTTCTTCTTCTTCTTCTTGTACTGATGGGAGCTTAAGGTTTCTGGTTCTATTCCAGCACATCTGTTTCTATTTCTTTCCTCTTTTCTTTCTTTTTCTTTCTTCTTTTTTATTCTTCTTCACATTGGAAGCTTGGTTCTAACTCTATTTTCCATTTCTTTTTTCTATTTCCTTTCTTCTTCTTTCTTCTTATTTTGCCTTATTCTTTTAATGATCAATATTTACTCAGGAGTCAGTTGGGATCACTAAACAAAAAGGATAATTATTCTCCCAGCCACTCACGTTATTCCCCTTCATTCTTTTTCAATATCCCCACAGCTGGACCACACCTTTCACCTTCCTCTCCTCCCATCTTCACAGCCTGCATAGCTCACTACACTCCTCCACTTTAAAGCCTGCTTCTCTTCCCCCTCCTCCTCCTTCTCATCTTCCATTAGCTTAATACATCCCACAGCTTCACATTACTTGACTACACCTCATTTCATCCACCTCCCACTCCATCATCAAATAAGATAGTCTCTAGCATGTCTGCAGACATGATAGTGGGTGGACAAATCTCTATATATATATATATGTATATATATATAATATATAATATATAATATATATGTATATATATATATATATACATATATGTGTATATATAATATTAATATATATATGATATAATATGTATATATATATATATATATGTATATGTATGTATATATGTACATGTATGTGTACATATATGTGTGTATTTCTATATATAATATAATATATATATAGACGGAAGAAACATGTTATATTATGATAAACTAATATTATATATGGGCAAAAACTGTGTCTATATATTATGAACCGGGCTTGCATATGTGCTATATGTATATATATATATATAATATGTGTATAGCTAATAATATATAATAATATATATATAATATGTATATAATAATAATATATATAATAATATATATATAATAAAACATGTGTATATATATATATAGAAATTATATATATTATATTATATCCTTATTCGGAAACATATATCTTATAATATATATGTAA
>NC_091555.1:4571077-4578577 GCF_042767895.1 Penaeus vannamei | reverse complement strand
GTCTTTCAGATAGTCAATGTTAGCAGTTGCAGTCGTTCTCACTAATATAAAATATGAGAATCGTTTATGAAATCGATAACGAATTCAGTCTCAGTTGTCACTTCGTCAATCACGTGGTCATTCGAAAAACCAACATATAATCATTATCTGATCATCATTAGCTTCTTCTTTGTTTCTTCTTTTCATCGCGTATCAGTTCAGCTATCGCCTGCCTCTCTCCTCTCATTGTTTCTCTGCGCAACTTCATCATGGGTGCGCGACCATCGCCTTCATTATTCGCGCATACCGCGCCGCTCGTGCGATAGTGATATCTGTATTGATCAGCGATAACGAGTGCGACCACCTGTCATCTTTGTATTCAAAGCGAAATTTGTCTTGTGATTGTGCCAGCTCAGCGTTCATGCCATCGCCTCGTGTTTACTGTCTCAGATATATGTTGTCATTATAATCGACGTAGTCATCATGTCCCATTGCATCTCATCTGTCGGCTTGCATCATCGGCACTCTTTCTCACCTTAGTCCGACCGTATCAGCGCGCCGTGAGCGCCATCTCTGTCCACGCTGAAGCATTTAGCGCTCGTAACGTCCCTCAACAACATCATCATCATCACGATTTATAGCCTCTCTGCCATCAGGTGTCGACACTCATGTGTCACCGTGTATGATTGCATCACTTAATATCGGTACAGCGTAAAGCCTGTCACCCTTAGCGACTTCGATTTGCCTCTGCTCGCATCAATCTTTGGTGACGCGTTTGTATCTCTCCTCAGCCCATCCGTCCCCTCAAACCTCCTCCTCTCCTTCTCGCCCCCACCTCTCCCCCTCCCCCCATTAACCCCCTCTCCTCTCCCTATCAACCCCCACCTCCCCCTCCCCCTTAACCCCCTCCTCTCCCCTTCAACCTTTACCTCCTCCTCCTCCCTCAACCTCCTTCAACCCATCCTTCCTCTCCCCCCTCAACCTCCCTTCAACCCCTTCTCTCCCTTCTCACTCTCCCTTCAACCCCTCCTCCTCTCCCCTCCTCCTCCTCATCAACCCCTCACCTCTCCCCTCAACCCCCATTAACCCTCCTCCTCTCCTCTTCTCCCCTTCAACCTCACCTCCCTCTAACCCCTTCTCCTCGCTTCAACCCTCTCCTCTCCCTCCCTATCAACCCCTCCTCTCCCCCTCAGCCACCCATTAACCCTCCTCCTCTCCCCTCCCCCTCAACCCCCTTCCCTCCTCCTCAACCCCTTTAACCCCCCACCTCTCGCTCAGCCTCCCCTCCCCCTCTAACCCTCTCCCTTAACCCCTCCCTCCTTCCCTCCTCAACCTTCCTCCTCTCCCTCAACCCTCTACCCTTCCTCTCCCCCATTAACCCCTCCTCCCTCTATTAACCCCTCCCCCTCAACTCCCCTCCTCCTCTCCTTCAACCCCTCCTCCTCTCCCCCTCAACCACCCAACAACCTCTCTTCTCCCCCTCAACCCCCTAACCCCCCATTAACCCCTCCTCCTCAATCCCTCCTCTCCCCCTCAACCCCATTAACCCCCCCTTCTCTCCCATTTCTCTACCCCTCCACTCCCCGCTCCTTTTTGTACATCCTTACCTGTAGACGCCAAGCCACCCGATCCCGCCGATGGAGTATGCGGCGCCCGTATCACAACAAACACTGGGTTCGGGAAAAAATAAATAGATGGCGAGCTTTAGACACGTTTTATGACCCGAGTAAGATAAAAAAAAAAGAAAAAGAGAGAAAAAGAAAGAAAGAAGAGGGAGGGAAAGAGAAACACACACGAAAGGAAATTAAAAAAGGAACCGTGAGTAGTTTTCGACGCTACGCCATTTTTTTTTTTTTTTTTTTTTTTTTTTTGACGAGGCGGAAGGTTGTTCAGAGAGAGACGATTATCACTATTATTATTATCACTATTATTATTATTATTATTATTATCATTATTATTATTATCATTATTACTTTTTATTATTACCTTCAGCCGAGATATACGCGAGAGATCAAGGGTTATTATTTTCCCGCCAAAAGAACCAGAAGCCAAGAAACACCACGTGGGAAAATAAAAAAAACAAAAATGGAACATAAACAATAAAAAAAATAGAACACGATAGAAAAATGGAACACAAAAAAATGAACACAAACAACGAAAACATGGAACAATAGAAAATGGAACACAAACAATAAAAAATGGAACACAAACAATAGAAAAATGGAACACAAACAATTTATAAAAAAGGGAAAATAGAAAAATGGAACACAAACAATTTAAAAACGGAACACAATAAAAAAAATGGAACACAATAGAAAAAACAGAACAAACAATAAAAAAACAGAACACAAACAACAAAAAAGTACCACAACCCCCACAAAACAAGACACAGCGAGCGCGCACGAGAGAATGGAGGGAGACGCCAAGAAGGGGGGGGGGGGCGCGTGCGTGCGTGCGTGCTCGTGCGTCTCCTAACCTAACCGAACCGCCACTGCTTGTACAAACATTCCTTGGCCGCCCTCGCCAGCCTACGCCCAAGTGTCACTGTATCTTTACTACGTCTGTGTGCGTTTGTGTGTGTATTTCTATGTGTACTATTTGAGTTCGGCGAGATGCTGTGTAGTGCAGCGGTAGCGTTCTCGTCTCGCAATTCTTGCTGACCCGCGTTCAATCCCGCGCGCTGCCAGTGGATGGTCACCCCGGCTATTCCTTACACAGAGAGGGTAATTTAGAAGCAAAATAAACAGACAGCAATTGCAACAAATGGATCCAAGCCAAATTATTCATCATTAATCATAATATTACTTTGAACACACGGTCGAACACGCCACAAGACCAGAATAAACAGACAGACAGATGATAAACACGAGAGAGAGAGAGAGAGAGAGAGAGAGAGAGAGAGAGAGAGAGAGAGAGAGAGAGAGAGAGAGAGAGAGAGAGAGAGAGAGAGAGAGAGAGAGAGGACAAACGCACCGCTAAAGAGATCCCGACGAAGCATCGAGCTTAAGGGACCGACAACTCCACCATTAATCAAGGGGAGGAGGAAAGGGGGCGGGCATGGGGAGAGGGGGAGAAATGGAGGAAGAGTAGAAAGGAAAGAGAGGAGAGACGGAGAGGAGAAGAAATGGGAAAGGGAGAGTGGGGAGAAAGGAGAAAAGAGAGAGAAAAAAGGAAGGGAGAAAAAAAGGGAAGGGAGAAAAAAAGAGAAGGTGAGAAAGGACAAAGGGAAGGGAAAGAGAGAAGAGGAGAAAGAGGGTGGGGAAGGAAATGGGGAAAAAGCGAAGATGAGAAAGAGGAGGAGGGGAAGGAAATGAGGAAAATCGAAGAGGAGAAGAGGGAGAAGGAAATGAGGAAGAGCGAAGAGCGAAGAGGAGAATAAGAGGGTAAAGGGAATGAGGAAAAGCGAAGAGGAAAAGGAGAAGAAGAGGGAGAAGGAAATGAGGAAAATCAAAGAAGAAGAGGAAGGAAAGAAGGGGAAGGAAAAGGAAAACAGCGAAAGGACGAAAACGGGAGAACCTAGGGGCGGCGAGCGAGGCACCCCCGTCCGAGTCCCCGGCGAGTGCTTCAAAGGGGGGGGGGGCGGTGTTATGGCGACGGAGGGCAGGTAAGGCGTTGGGACCGAGCCAGCGCCGTCTATTCTCAGAATTCACAGCCGCACCGCCAGCCAATCAAGAATAGACACGGCGTTTGCGTGGCGGCGCTGACGTGCATTACGGCGACGTGGGAGGGGGTGGGGGGAAGGGGAGGAGGAGGGTGATGACGTGCATGATGAGGTGGGGAAGGGGGGGAGGGGGAGGGGGTGATGACGTGCATGTTGAGGTGGGGAGAGGGGGAAGGGGGAGGAGGTGATGACGTGCATGATGAGGCGGGGGGGGAAGAGGGAAGGGGAAGGGGAGGGGGAAGGCAGGGGGAAGGGGGAGAGCGTAATGGCGTGCATGATGAGGCGGAGGGGAGGGGGGAAGGAAGGGAAGGGAAGGGGAAGGGGGAGGGAGGAGGGGGAGAGGGTGATGACGTGCATGATGAGGCGACGGGAAGGGGAGGAGGGGGGATGACGTGCATGATGAGGCGGGGGGAGGGTGTGGAAGGGAGAAAGGGGTGGGAGGAGGGGAGGGGAGAGAGGGTGAGGAGATGTGCATGATGAGGCGACGGGAAGGGGGGGAAGGGCGGAGAGAGAGAAGGTGAAGACGTGTATGATGAGGCGGGGGGAGGGGAAGGGGGAAGGGGGAGGGAGGGATGATGTGCATGACAGCGACGGGGAAGGGGGATGGGGAGGGTGATGATGTGCATGATGATGAGGGGGGAGTGTGATGATGTGCATGGTGATGAGGGGGGGGGGTGATGACGTGCATGATGAGGCGACGGGGGTGGGGTGGGGTGGGGGGGAGGCTATGAGCGTGGTGACCCAAAACACGTGGTGCGCGTGTGGTGTCCGTCGCTGGGAGCATGACAGGAGCACCATGTCCACGCGCATGATGAGTGTGACATCGCCGCCGTCGCGATGATGGTGATGACACCCCCCCGCCTCCACCCCCCCCTCCCTCTCCCTCCACCCCACCCCCTTACCCCTTCCCCCCCCAACACCGAACCCCAACTTAAGCATCATCAAAACCCCGCCACGACGCCGCCCAAAGAGCCCGCCTGCCGATAGGGACGAAACCGCCGCGGGAACACGCCGGACTTCCGCCTTAAGAGCGACCGCGTGGCGTGGCGCTGTCTTGCCCCCCCCCCCCCCCCCCCCATCCCCCGCCCGATAATGAAGACAGCCGGGCCCGTGCGAGGGATGGGAAACGCAGAGAGATGGAGGAGATCACAAACTGCGGTTAAATATAGACCGCTCAAAGGTTTTCATTAGGCTAATCATTTTAATGGCGGGGATAACTCTCTCTCTCTCTCTCTCTCTCTCTCTCTCTCTCTCTCTCTCTCTCTCTCTCTCTCTCTCTCTCTCTCTCTCTCTGGCGGGGATAAGTCTGTCTGTCTGTCTGTCTGTCTCTCTCTCGGCGCAGGGCATCATCCCCCCTTCCCCTGCCCTCCTAGCGAAACCCCTGCGAATGAGGCGGGGTTGGTGATGGTGGTGGTGGTGGGGGGGGGGGGGGGGCGGGAGAGTACGCACCATCTGGGAGGCAGGTGGAGGCGGGGAAGGTGGAGGCGAGGCAGGTGGAAGCGAGGTGGGTGGAGGAGAGACAGGTGGAGGCCCGAGGTTCCTGCCCGGATTATGACACGTAATTCACAAAAATCGAACATCAGCCAATATTTCTTACCTTTTTCTTGTCGCTATTTTCATTATTATTATCACTTATCATTGTTACCATTATCACCATCCTTATTGATATACTTTTTATCATAATCATCATTGTCATCGTTATCCATATTACTAGCTGGTCATAAAATATTAGCAATAGTAGTATTAGTAATAATAATATTATCATCATCATCCCCATAATCTTGATGACCACTATGAAAATCATCGTTATCATTATTAATAAAAGTTAATAGTTCATTTTCATTGTCATCATCATTAGTCCTGTTTTCAGCAAGGTCAGGGAGGAAGGGGCCAGGGAGGAAGGGGTGAGGGAGGAAAGGGCCAGGGGGGAAGGGGCCAGGCAAAGTGCCACTTCACGACCTGACCTGCGTAAAGCGCGGACGCTGGCCCTTCCCCTGGCTCGTCCTCCTTCGCCGCCGCCGCCGCCCACCCAGCGGCCCGAGAGCACAGCCTAAGGCCTAGGCATGCCCCCGACGCAGCCAAGGCCGAGCACGCCCTTCACGCGGCCAGGGACCCGAGCACGACCCTCACGCGGCCAGGGACCCGAGCACGCCCCTCACGCGGCCAGGGACCCGAGCACGACCCGAGCGCAGCCAGGCCGGCGCGGGCGTGACGCCACCACATAAACCTAGCCAGCTGAGGCCGCATCGCCTGATCATTGTAATCACACTCAATATTCCTGTCCGGCCGCGATCCTGGGAGGTCCGGACCCCGCGCGCGCACGCCTAAGGAACGGACTGTGCAAAGGGCCCAGGCAAAGGCATGAATGGGGAAGGAGGGCGGGAGGGAAGAGAAGAGGGAAGGAGAAGGAAAGAGAGGGGATGGAAGATGGAGAAAACGAGGAGAAGGGAGGAATGAAGGACCAGAGGGAGGGAAAGAGAGGGAATGGAAGATGGAGAAAGCGAGGAGAAGGGAGGAATGAAGGACCAGAGGGAGATAAAGAGAGGGAATGTGAGATGGAGAAAGCGAGGAGAAGGGAGGAATGAAGGACCAGAGGGAGGGAAAGAGAGGGAATGGGAGATGGAGAAAGCGAGGAGAATGGAGGAACGAAGGACCAGAGGGAGAGAGAGAGAAAGAGGATAACGCAGAGGGCTGAGCGAGAATACAAGAAAAGCCCTTTCGACGTCTCCGGGAAGCACTAAGCCAGGGAAGGTCTACACCCCAGTGGCATCCTCAAAGGAGATTCAAGCTTAAGCACAAGCGCACATCATATCTCCCCGTCTACCCGTGTGCACATAAAACCACACACACAATTCCCTTCGCAGATACACACATAAAACCGCACACACAATTCCCTTCGCAGATACACACATAAAACCACACACACAATTCCCTTCGCAGATACACACATAAAACCGCACACACAATTCCCTTCGCAGATACACACATAAAACCACACACACAATTCCCTTCGCAGATACACACATAAAACCACACACACAATTCCCTTCGCAGATACACACATAAAACCACACACACAATTCCCTTCGCAGATACACACATAAAACCGCACACACAATTCCCTTCGCAGATACGCACACAAAAGCCAGGAATGCAACAGTACAAACACAATAGGAATACATTACCCATCTCCAGTCACTCGATGAGCCCCCCCCCCCACCCTCGAGGCTGAAGAAGAGAGGCGAAAGACACAAACCTGAAAAGGAAGAAAGGTAGGTCAAGATAACGCTCATTAATCGACGTCTTACAAATGATGGATGATAAACTAAACAATAATTGATGATTCCATGTCAAAGGTGTGACAATTCCCATTCTCACTCGAAGAATTTTCTGCAAAATGAGAGAAAAATAATAAAACGGGGAGAATAAAATTTTAAAAAGAAGAAAAAAACAAAGAGAAGAAAAACGAAATCCGCAAATTCACCACCACTACTACTCCCCTCCCCCCCTCTCCCTCCCCTCGCCCATCCCCCCCTCCCTCCCCCGCCCCCGTGTCCCAAGGTCGCAGGTGTTTCGGCGGCTCCCTTCCCCTCTCTCCCTCCCCCTCCCTCCTCCTCCCTCCCTCCGCGCCTCCAGAGTTGGCACGCGCTCCCCTCGGTGCCACGGGAACACGGCACACTTGCGCCCTGACCGACACGAGCCACGAAAACCCTCGGGAATACCTGTGGATTCCCCTTAAGCGACGGTTAAAGAAAGTAAAAAAAAAGAAAATAATAATAAATATATAAATAAATAAATACACCATATAAACCAGATAACTTGAATAATAGAATAAAAGTTAAAAAAAATAATAATTATAA
>NC_091555.1:4553577-4563577 GCF_042767895.1 Penaeus vannamei | reverse complement strand
AGGATGAGAAAAGGGAGGTGGGGTGGAAGGAGAGAGGAAAAGAGAAAAGGAAAAGGGATAGGAAGAGAGGAAGGGGGGTTGGAAGGAGAGAGGAAAAGAGAAAAGGAAAGGGGGATAGGAAGAGAAAGAAAGGAGGGTGAAAGGAGAGAGAGGAAAAGAGAAAGGGGTGGAAGGAGAGAAAGGAAAAGAGAAAGAGAGAGAGGAAAGGAGGGTAAGAAAGCGAAGAGGGGGGGGGGAGGGAAGAAAGCGGAGAGGGGGAGGGAGGGGGAGGGAAGGGGCCAAGGGACCAGAAGGCCCGTAACGAGACACTCGGGATCGCATGGGTTTGTCTCCCGCCCGCGCCGTCCTCGGGGCGCGACCTCGGGCTCCGCGGGACGTTTCCCAGGGGGCTTCGAGAGGGGCTTCCCAAGGGGGCTTCGAGAGGGACTTCCCAAGGGGGCTTCGAGAGGGACTTCCCAGGGGGCTTCGAGAGGGACTTCCCAAGGGGCTTCGACAGAGGCTTCAGGAGGGGCTTCGAGAGAGGCTTCATGAGGGGCTTCCCAGGGGGCTTCGAGAGGGACTTCCCAGGGGGCTTCGAGAGGGACTTCCCAGGGGGCTTCCCAGGGGGCTTCGAGAGGGACTTCCCAAGGGGCTTCGACAGAGGCTTCAGGAGGGGCTTCGAGAGAGGCTTCATGAGGGGCTTCCCAGGGGGCTTCGAGAGGGACTTCCCAGGGGGCTTCGAGAGGGACTTCCCAGGGGGCTTCGAGAGGGACTTCCCAAGGGGCTTCCCAGGGGGTTTCGAGAGGGACTTCCCAAGGGGCTTCGAGAGAGGCTTCAGGAGGGGATTCTCAAGGAGCTTCCCATGGGGTTTCGAGAGGGACTTCCCAGGGGGCTTCGAGAGAGGCTTCCCAGGGGGCTTCGAGAGGGACTTCCCAAGGGGCTTCCCAGGGGGTTTCGAGAGGGGCTTCCCAAGGGGCTTCGAGAGGGGCTTCCCAAGGAGCTTCCCAGGGGGCTTCGAGAGGGACTACCCAAGGGGCTTCCCAGGGGGCTTCGAGAGGGACTACCCAAGGGGCTTCCCAGGGGGCTTCGAGAGGGACTACCCAAGGGGCTTCCCAAGGGGGCTTCGAGAGGGACTTCCCAAGGGGGCTTCGAGAGGGACTTCCCAGGGGGCTTCGAGAGGGACTTCCCAAGGGACTTCTCAAGGGGCTTCGAGAGAGGCTTCCCAAGGGGGCTTCGAGAGGGACTACCCAAGGGGCTTCGAGAGAGGCTTCAGGAGGGGCTTCCCAAGGGGGCTTCGAGAGGGACTTCCCAAGGGGCTTCGAGAGGAACTACCCAAGGGGCTTCGAGAGAGGCTTCAGGAGGGGCTTCTCAAAGAGCTTCCCAGGGGGCTTCGAGAGAGGCTTCTCGAGGGGCTTCGAGAGAGGCTTCAAGAGGGATTTCTCAAGGGGCTTCTCTCCGCCCTGCAACGCAAGCCGAGCGCGACCCCCTCCTGGAGCCCGCCCACTTCGAGACGGGCTTCCAGACCGGGACGCCCACTCACGCCCGCGCGGAAGGCAGGGGCGCTCGGGAGCTCTCCTTCTCTCGGCTCGTCTGCTTTCGGATTGTGTTTCCGTTTTTAAAAGTCTAGAAATGTGTGTGTGTGTGTGTGTGTGTGTGTGTGTGTGTGTATGTGTGTGAGCGCGTGTGTGTATGTTTAGCGTGGGTGTGTGTGTGTGGGGGGGGTGGAGCTGTGTCCGTGTGTGTGGGGAGCTGTGTCCGTGTGTGTGTATTTGTGCGTATAAATGTGTGCAACTTAAGAAGAAGTAATGGTAACACGAGCATAAACACACACGCTTGATCTGTAAAAAAAAAAAATACTGTGACTGGCAGACATCATGCCACGTTAACAAATTCATAATCACATGATACATCTCTCAACTCATGGGATCCAACCAGCCAGCCCTCCGAATGAGAGAAAAACACGAAGCAAGGTCGACAGTAGAAACAAAAGCAACATTCCTGTTCTGAGAAAATTCTCTCTCTCTCTCTCCCTTTCTCTTTCTCTCTCTCCCTGTCTCTCCGTCTCTCTCTCTCTCCCTCTCCCTCTCTCCTCTCTCTCTCTCTCTCTTTCTCTCTTCTCTCTCTCTAACTCTCCTCTCTCCTCTGTTTCTCTCTCTCCTCTCTCTCTCTCTCTCTCTCTCTCTCTCTCTCTCTCTCTCTCTTTCTCTCTCTTCTCTCTCTCTCTCTCTGTTCTCTCTCTCTCTCTCTCTCTCTCTCTCTCTCTCTCTCTCTCTCTCTCCTCTATCTCCCTCAGACAGACAGACAGACAGACACAGACACACACACTTACTTCTCGTACCCACATGTCCGCGGAAGGAACAGATTATCTCACACAAGAAAAAAAAAAAAAAAAAAAAAGATCTGCCGCAAAAACACCCCCAGGCACAGCCCCCCCTCCTCCGCCCCCCTCTCTTCCCCCCTGCCCCCGTGATGCCCGTGTCCTGTTCCCAAGGTTCAGGACTCCTCGGATAGTGTCCTGTGCTTGCTCTCGTGGGCCCGATGCTTGCAGAGGAAGGAGGGAGAGGAGGAGGAAGGAAGAGGAGGAGGAGGGGGGAGGAGGAGGGGAGGGAGGAGGGAGGAGGAGGAGGAGGAGGAGGAGGGAGGGGAGGAGGAGGGGGAGGAGGAGGGAGGAGGGGGAGGAGGAGGGGAGGAGGAGGAGGAGGAGGAGGGAGGGAGGAGGGGGAGGAGGAGGAGGGAGGAGGGAGGAGGAGGAGGAGGGAGGAGGAGGGAGGAGGGAGGAGGGGAGGAGGGGGAGGAGGGGGAGGAAGAAGAGAGGAGGACGAGGAGCAGGAGGAGGAGGAAGAGGAGGGAAGGAGGAGGGGGAGGAGGGGAGAAGGAGGAGGAGAAAAGGAGGAGGAGGAGGAGGAGGAGAGAGGAGGAGGGGGGAGGAGGAGGAAGAAGAGGGAGAGGGAGGAAGAAGAGGGAGAGGGAGGAAGAAGAGGAGAGGGAGGAAGAAGAAAAGGAAGAGGAAGATGAGGAGGAAGGAGGAGGAGGAGGAGGACGCTCAAGAAAATATAGTATAGCTTATCTTTCTCTCTCTCTCTAAAAAAAAAAGAAACACGAAATGAAAATGCATTTTAATAAACGAAATAAAACAAACAAATGTGGCCCTTAAAGACGAAAAACGTACACACAACCAGAATAACCAGAAACTACAAAAAACACGACGAGAAACTTAATATACAAACTGCAGACCAAAGTGAAGAAACAATACAGCAAAAAGTAAAGAAAAAAACAGAATAACCAGGAACGAGAAAAGAATAGCGAGAAACGAAATATATAAAATGCAGACAGAAAAAAGACAAGAGAGAGAGAGAGAGAGAGAGAGAGAGAGAGAGAGAGAGATGGATGGAGAGAAAGAGAGAGAGAGAGAGAGAGAGAGAGAGAGAGAAACCAAGAAAGAAAGAAAAAAACTTGACCCAATAGTCACCACTTCGAAGGCAGCGCGAAGACAATGCCCCGGGAAATCTAGACATCAAACCTAGGCCTATCAATCTGTGTCTGCCTGCCTGCCTGCCTGTCTGTCTGTCTATCTATCCCTTTCTCTCACCCCCTTCGCCCCCCCCCCTCGCTCCGCTCTCCTCCAAGTTCCCCAAAAAGGAGAGGGGGGGGGGGGAAAGGGGGGCAAATATCCCGTGTCCGTCCGGCCGAAAAAACTAACTTTATTGGCATGACATTCGCTGGCCTTCTCCCTCTCCCGCCCTTACTTTCTTCTTTTTTTTTAAATATTTTTTTTTAGTCTGTTCGTTTTGTTTGTGTTCCTGTTTCTCTGTCTCTCTCTGTGTCTTCTTGTTTCTCTGTGTCTCTCCCTCCTTCCCTCCATCCCTTCCTCTACCTCCTTCTCTCTCTCTCTCCCTCCCTCCCTCCCTCCCTCTCTCTCTCTCTCTTTCTCTCCCTCCCTCTCTCTCTCTCCCTCATAAATTCATAAATCCCCCTCCCTTTCACCTCTCCGCCACCTGCACTCCATCCTCTCACCCCCCTCCTCCTCCTCCTCGCCTCGCATTCCCACCCACAACACAAGAGCATAAATCCCGCCTCGTTGTCGTCCCTTATCTCGTCCCCTTTTCGTTCTTCTTTCTTTCTTTCCTTTTCTCTTCTCTTCTTTCTCTCCTTTTCTCTTCTTTTATCTTCTTTTTCTTCTTCTTCTTCTTTCTTTCCCTTTCTCTCCTTTTCTCCTCATTTTATTTTCTCCTTTTCTCCTCTTATTTCTTTTTCTCCTTTTCTCCTCTTATTTCTTTTTCTCTTCTTTCTTTCTCTCCTTTCCTCCGCAAATGTAGCTCCCGCGCCGTCGCCGGTGGGCGTGGTGGGCGTCTGAGGCGATGGTGTTCGAAGCCAATGTTCCGGCTGGGCGTCAACACTTCCTTCGGATCTTGGACTCGTGTCTCGTATTCCGAATTCTTTCATTTCTTTCGCGGGGAAGGCGGGGGTGGGGGGTGAGGGGGAAGGGGCGGGAGTACGAGGGGGGAGGGGGAGGGGGGGAAGGGGGGACGTAGCCCGAATTCGCTCTTTATGAAACTCCTTTTTTTTTCATTTTTTGGATTTCCTTCAGTTTGGAAGCGATTTGTTCCTTCCAGGTCTCGCTCTCTCTCTCTCTCTCTCTCTCTCTCTCCCTCTCTCTCCTACCCTCTCCCTCCCTCTTCCTTTCTCTCTCCCCCTCTCATTTCGTAGGTGGCTAAAGGAAGCGGCGAAAACACCCCAGCGTTCGAGCCAGCAAAGCGCCCTCAATTTTCCCCAATTTCGGGCCACACCGGGAGGCTGAGGGCGCTGAGGTGGCCCACGCAACGACGCACGCGATAATGGCGGTCAGCGCGATGGCCCTCCACACGCCCGCACGCCCGCGCCTCGGTCTTCACGCCCGCACGCCCGCGCCTCGGTCTTCACGCCAGCACACTCGCCGCCGAAGACCCTCCTCACACTGCCGTAATCCTCTCCCTCCTCGCCGCTGAACCCCGCCCCCCCCTCACACTCGCCGCTGAAGAACCCCCCCCCCCCCCTCACACTCGCCGCTAAATCCCCCTCCCCTCACACTCGCCGCTGGAACCCCCTGCCCCCTCACACTCGCCGCTGAAGCCCCCGCCCCCCTCACACTCGCCGCTAATCCCCCTCCCCCTCACACTCGCCGCTAAATCCCCCTCCCCCTCACACTCGCCGCTAGAGCCCCCCTCACACTCGCCGCTGGACCCCCCTCACTCGCCGCTGAAGCCCCCTCCCCCCACTCACACTCGCCGCTAGAGCCCCCGAAGCCCGACGCAACACATGTAAAGACGACCATAAAACAAATGACGGCAATATAAAGGAAGACAAAAAAAAAAAAAGACAATAGGAGAGAGAGAGAGAGAGGGGGAGAAAGAAAGAAAGAAAGAAAAGAAATTGCATCGTATCACAACACGCGGCTGGATAAGAGTGATTTCGACACGTCTTTCTCTCGGCGCCTTCGTCACCTCGCCGGACGGGCCTCGACCCTGGCTGGAGGTCGGAAGAAGAGAAAGGAAAGAGGAGAATAGGGAAGAATAATCCCTGGAGGAGGAGGAGGAGGAGGAGGAGGAGGAGAAGAAGAATGAGGAGGAGGTGGTGACGGAGAACGAGGAAGAGGAGGAGGAAGAGGAGACAGAAAACGAGGAGAACGAGGAGGAGGAGACGGAGAACGAGAAGGAGGAGACGGAGAACGAGGAGTAGGAGACGAAGGAAGAGGAGACGGAAAACGAGAACGCGGAGAACGAGACGGAGAACGAGACGGAGAACGAGGAGTAGGAGACGAAGGAAGAGGAGACGGAAAACGAGAACGCGGAGGACGAGACGGAGAACAAGGAGGAGGAGGAGGAGGAGCAGGGGGCCGGGCAGAAGGAAGAAGCGCATTAAAATGAAGATCTCATGCAGAGAAAATGAGACCGACATCTCCCCGCACTGTCCATTAGCCATCACACTGAGCGCGGGTTGTTTACGATAATTTCACATCCACTCGGACCCTAGTCGCTAGCACTATAAACTACGAATAGCCTCATGGAGAGAGAACTAGTTTGTGTCCAGCGGTCCTCGCGGCTGGGGACTGGCACATGGGGGGGAGGGGGAGGAGGGGGTGGTAGAGAGGGATGAGGAGCACATGGGGGGGAGGGGGGAGGGGAAGGGCGAGGGGAGAGGAGAGGACGGGGTGGTAGAGAGGGATGAGGAGGGGAATGTAGAGAGGAGAGAGAGGCGGAAGGTTGAGAGGGAGAGGATGGGAGAGGGAGGAAGTCAGAGAGGAGAAAAGGGGGAAGGTTGAGAGGAGAGAGGGGGAAGGTAGAGAGGAGAGAGTGGGGAAGGTAGAGAGGGATGAGGAGGGGAATGCACAGAGCACACAGGAGGAAAGGTAGAGAGGGAGAGGAGGGGATAATAGAAGAGAGGAGGGTAGGGTACGGGAGGAGGGGAGGGGAGGGAGGGGAGGGGAGGAGGGGAGGGGAGGGGAGGGCAGGGGAAGGGCTCTGGGAATATAGTACGGACCCTGCAGAATGGGAGGGCGACAACTTGTTATCGGATCACTTACGCCGGTGTCGTCTGCAGTACCTGACGCGCGCCGTCGTCAGTTGCAACACCTGCAGGAGTACGACGCTCGCCTTTCCGTGAACTATGGGTGCATGGCGCTCTTGAGAACTATTTTTTTGTGTATGTACGAGAGAGAAAGATGGATAGATAGAGTAGGGGAGGGAGGGAGGGAGGGAGGAGGGAGGGAGAGAAGGAGAGAAGGAGAGAGAGAGAGAGAGAGAGAGAGAGATAGAAAGATAGAGAGAGAGAGAGAGAGAGAGAGAGAGAGAGAGAGAGAGAGAGAGAGAGAGAGAGAGAGAGAGAGAGAGAAAAGAGAGTGAGAGAGAAAGAGAAAGAGAGAGAGAGAGTGAGAGAGAGAGACAGAGACAGAGAGAGAGAGAGAGAGAGAGAGAGAGAGAGAGAGAGAGAGAGAGAGAGGAAGCAGGGAGACACAGTGAGATTAAGAGGAACGAACGAAAGAAAAAAGTGAGAAGAGAGAGAAAGAGAGTGAAAATAGGGAGAGAAAAGAAAAAAAGAGAAAGAAAGAAAGAGAAAAGCGAGAAGCGAAAAGACAGAGAGAAAGAAAGAGGAGAAACCCGAATTCTGCGAGGAGGCAGATGCCCAGCGCAGCATCCCCCGACCAGGCCAGACGTCAGAGGGATACGCCTCACACCTGTAATTTGACAGATGAGTTTCGGGAAAAGGTGTGTTACCTCTGCACAACGAGGCTTGCAAAAGGGAGACTGCAAGGCGACGATTGCAAGTTGAGCCTCCTAATTGATGAGACTGAAGAAGAGCAAAGGAAATGAGAAGAGAAAAATAGGAGACACTAAAATACTGAAAGAGGAGAGGGAGGGAGAGGGAGAGGGAGAGGGAGAGGGAGAGGAAGAAGGAGAGGGAGGGTGGGGGAGATAGATAGATAGATTGATAGATAGATGGACATATAGAGAGGGAGGAGGGGGGAGGAATAAGGAGAGAGGGAGAGAAGAAGGAGGGTAGAGAGACATAGATATAGAGATGGATAGATAGGGAGGGAGGGGAGGGGAGGGAGGGAGGGAGAGAGAGAGAGAGAGAGAGAGAGAGAGAGAGAGAGAGAGAGAGAGAGAGAGAGAGAGAGAGAGAGAGAGAGAGAGAGAGAGAGAGAGAAAGAAAGAGAAAGAGAGAGAAAGAGACAGAGAGAGAGAGAGAAAAAGAGAAAGAGAGAGAGAGAGAGAGAGAGAAAGAGAAAGAGAGAGAAAGAGAGAGAGAGAGAAAGAGAAAGAGAGAGAGAGAGAGAGAGAGAGAGAGAGGAATCACAAACAATATTTAGCCCGGACGCAAGTCACGAGGACACGATAGTTGAACACCGCATCCTTGATTGGTGCCCTCCCCTCCCCCTTCCCCAGCCCTCCCCACCTCCCCTTCCCCCCACGGGTGAGAGGGTCATAAAACACAACTCGGACCCCAGGTCGCCGGCGCGATAACGAGGAGGGAAGAGAGAGAGAAAAAGAGCCAGATCAAGAGAGACAGCGAGGGAGAGAGGGAGAGAGAGAGATGAAGGTGATTCACGAGGAAGAACAATTAAATCCCCCCCCCCCGAGGCGAATGTAAATCCCATCAGGATGACTGCGGTGTCGCGGCCCTCTCAAGGGTGGGGTGGGGTGGGGGGGTGTCTCTCTGGTAGGGGGGCTTCCAGGGCTGTAGGGAGGGGAAGGGGTGGGGGTTCTCTCTGGTAGGGGGACTTCCAGGGGGGTAGGGGGAAGGGGGTCCGGGTGAGGGGAGTCTCTCTGGTCAGGGGGACATCCAGGGGGGAAGGGAGGGGAAGGGGTGAGGGGTCTCTCTCTGGTCAGGGGGACTTCCAGGGGGAGGGTGTATGGAGGGGGAGGGGTGAGGGCGGGGTGGGCACGGCCTCTCGTTAACGCGGACCGGGGCCCTTTATGTACCTGGAACGTCGCAACATTGCTCGGATGCCACGGCGCTGACGTCAGAGAAATCCGACTGTGCGAAAGCAAGACAAGACCCGGGACTGTTTGCCCCGTGACACGAGAGATAGAACCTTGTCTCAGTGCACGAGAAAGAGGGAAAAGAAGAGAAATGGAATAAAGGAAAGAGAGAGAAAACTAGGAAAGGAAAGCAGTGCACGAGGCGAAAGTAGTGCATGAGAAAAGGGGAAAGGAAGAGAGAGGGTATAAAGGGAAAGAGAGAGAGAAAAAAAAAGGAAACGAAAGCAGTGCATGAGAAGATGGAAAGGAGGAGAAAGGGAATAAAGGGAAAGAGAGAGATAGAAAAAAACAACAACTAGGAAACGAAAGAAACACTATGGAGAACTGGCGACTGCGTGGGCCTCGCGGATAAGCGAATAATTGTCCGGGTAAGGGCGTGCGACTGCGCCCACCTGCGCGCGAGGAAGGACGAGGACAGTCGAAAAAGGCGAGGGAGCTGGTGACGAGGCGGCGGCGGCGCGGCGGGGGCTGGCGGGTCCCCCAGCAGGTGTCTTCAGCGGGGGGAAAAGAGGGGAAGGGGCGGGAGGGGGTGATAGATGACACTCCCTACTTCTTTTCTTCTTGTCCCCGCCCTGCCACACCCTGTCAGAGTTTGCCTGTTTGTTTGTTTGTCTGTCAGACGGAGATCTTCATCGCGGAGGCCATGCATTCCCCCTGTCCCTCTCCCCCCTCCCCCCGTGGAGTCCCCGCCCGCCCCCTTTCTGCCTGTGTCCCCAAGGGTGCCGGTCTCGCTAGGCCTATGCCGGACGGGCCGACCACTTCATCTCGGGAGATTTTACAGGCTGATTCTGCCAGGTGTAACAGCATGACGGATCAGCGCATATCAATATGTATGCTCGCCCATATGTATGCTCACAGGTTGTCGGCAAAGGCACCGTGTCTTTCGCTCCGAGGGAATCTAATCAGGCAGTGGATTTAAGCCTCTGAACTGACACAGCATCGACCGCCGAGAGGAGCCAGATCACGCGCGACGGCTGCCTCCGAGCGGTCAAGGTGATGGCATCCTTGGCATGGCTCCGGAGTCCGCCTGACGCAAACGACACTCTCGGGGCGCCGCGGGAGGCCAATCGTGCCGGATCGACGCCGACCTTCGCCTCCTGACCTTCGCCTCCTGTCCCGGCGTCTGATCCGAGGGTCGAACAACACCCACACGCCCACGCCCACGAGGTCAAGAAGCAGCACACCATCAGGAGCCTAAGGGCTTCTGACTGCTCCCTGCCCCTTGACTTATCCCTCGTAAGTGCCGGAGACTCGAGAGGGCACGCGAGCCACTTGGGGCATGCAGCCGCAGCCCTCCTCGGGGCACAGGGCGCGGGGGTGGACAATATAGTCTTAATTCTATCTATTTAAGGAACTAATCAACACCAGGAATACATCTTCAAGGCTGGAGGACATGAAAAGCACATCGCAGTCGAATTCAGACAAGAAGTAGGATCGGATACCCCTGGAAACACCCATCCACCTACCCAAGCAGACGTCTGCCTTCTTCCTCATCTCCCCCG
>NC_091555.1:4518577-4546077 GCF_042767895.1 Penaeus vannamei | reverse complement strand
AATAATAATAATAATAGTAACAATAAAACCGTGACGTTATAAACAAATACCACAACCAAACATAAACCTCATTCCTAAACTAGACAAGCAACAAACACTAATAATAATAATAATAATAATAATAATAATAATAATAATAATAATAAAAACGTGACGTAAATAAATATAAACACGTGACGTAATTACCACAAATACCACAACCGCACACAAACCTCATTTATAATATCGCGACCACTTTAAAAAAAACCCACGCCATCTTTTGCTCCCTCGCGAAAATATATTTTCGCGAGTGCAGTCGTCGAAGCGTTTCACTGTTCCTGCCATTAATCACAACTATTATATATCACATTGCCTTTATGAAGGTCGTGGCCATTTAAAAAGCCTGGGGAAAGAAATGGGAAAGGGAAAATGCGGTGGTGGTGATTGATGATGAGGATGAGGATGATGAGGCTGAGGATGATGGTGATGATGATGGTGGTGATGATAATGACGGTGATGATGATGATGATGATGAGGAGGAGGAGGAGGAGGATGGTGATGATGATGATGATGATGATGGTGGTGATGATAATGACGGTGATGATGATGATGAGGAGGAGGAGGAGTAGGAGGATGGTGATGATGATGATGATGATGATGATGGCGGTGGTGATTGATGATGATGATGGTAAAGGTGAAGGTGATGATGGTGAAGGTGAAGATGATGATGAAGAGGAGGAGGAAGAGAAGGAAACAGAGACCAAGAAAGAGATAAAAAAAAGAGATATAAGAAAGTAAAAAGAAAAATATGCCACCCGGTATAAATGTATAACAGAAAGAAAAGTAAAAAAAAGAAATGAAAAGAAAAGTAAAGAAATGAAAAGACAAGAAAAAGAAAGAAAGAAAGAAAGAAAGAAAACGCCAGCCACTGTACTACACGAGACCGACAGAGGAGTACCAACGCCCCCCCCCCCCCGCAGCAACACCGACTGAATGCAACATCGTTATCTCTATAGCAACAACAAAGGCACGCACGTCCCGCATTGCAAGCGCAACGAGCAACAATGCCTGGGAGTCATGAATGTCAGGCACGACTTTACGAGCAATAATTCACTTTTCAAACACGACTCATTCGATTCTTCGTCTGCTGCCTTATGCCTAAAGAAAGTCTTTACGCTAAAAAATCTCAAGATTGTTCGTAGGAGTCTCAATTTTGCAAAGAAATCTTAAGATTGTTCGTAGGAAGCAAAATTTTGCAAAGAAATCTTAGGTGTTCGTAGGAAGCTCAATTTGGCGAAAAAATCTTAAGATTGTTCGTAGGTCTCAATTTTGCGAAGAAATCTTAAGATTGTTTGTAGGAAGCTCAATTTTGCGAAGAAATCTTAAGATTGTTCGTAGGAGTCTCAATTTTGCGAAGAAATCTCAGGTGTTCGTAGGAGTCTCAATTTTGCAAAGAAATCTTAAGATTGTTCGTAGGAAGCAAAATTTTGCGAAGAAATCTTTTTTAAGATTGTTCGTAGGAAGCTCAATTTTGCGAAGAAATCTTAAGATTGTTCGTAGGAAGCAAAATTTTGCGAAGAAATCTTAAGATTGTTCGTAGGTCTCAATTTTGCAAAGAAATCTTAAGATTGTTCGTAGGAAGCAAAATTTTGCAAAGAAATCTTAAGATTGTTCGTAGGAAGCTCAATTTTGCGAAGAAATCTTAAGATTGTTCGTAGGAAGCTCAATTTTGCGAAGAAATCTTAAGATGGTTCGTAGGAAGCAAAAGTTTGCGAAGAAATCTTAAGATTGTTCGTAGGAAGCAAAAGTTTGCGAAGAAATCTTAAGATTGTTCGTAGGAAGCTCAATTTTGCGAAGAAATCTTAAGATTGTTCGTAGGTCTCAATTTTGCAAAGAAATCTTAAGATTGTTCGTAGGAAGCAAAATTTTGCAAAGAAATCTTAAGATTGTTCGTAGAAAGCTCAATTTTGTGAAGAAATCTTAAGATTGTTCGTAGGAAGCTCAATTTTGCGAAGAAATCTTAAGATTGTTCGTAGGAAGCAAAATTTTGCGAAGAAATCTTAAGATTGTTCGTAGGAAGCAAAAGTTTGCGAAGAAATCTTAAGATTGTTCGTAGGAAGCTCAATTTTGCGAAGAAATCTTAAGATTGTTCGTAGGAAGCTCAATTTTGCAAAGAAATCTCAGGTGTTCGTAGGAGTCTCAATTTTGCGAAGAAATCTTAAGATTGTTCGTAAGAAGCAAAATTTTGCGAAGAAATCTTAAGATTGTTCGTAGGAAGCTCAATTTTGCAAAGAAATCTTAGGTGTTCGTAGGAAGCAAAAGTTTGCGAAGCTCTACCATTTTTTTTTTTGCAATATTTTGAACGTCCAAGTTTTCAGATAAGTATTCTGTTACAACGAATGTATTTTACAATGTCTCTGGAGATGCGGCTGCAAGGACAAAAGAGGGAGTATGGACGAAATAGGGAGTTTACAAGGTAAAAACCCAAGTATACTTAAATGCAAGTCTTAGCTGGAATCCAAGACAAGACCAAGACAGAAAGTGACAATTCTTAGGGAAATTCGGCGTCAGGCTTACGGAAGTTCTGGCAAGGTCGAGTAGAGACTAGAGGTCAATAGTCCACAAAGAAAAGCACCGACACCCCTGAAAAGAAAGGAAAGGAAAGGAAAAGAAAAACATCAAAGAAAATCAAGAAAAGAATAGAAAATCAAGAAAAAGAAAAAAGATCTAAGAAAATCAAGAAAAGATAAGAAAAAATCAAAGAAAATCAAGAAAACAAAAAAATCAATGAAAATCAAAGAAAATCAAGAAAAAAGAAAAAAATCAGAAAAGAAGAAAAATCAAAGAAAACCAAGAAAAGAAAATAAAAAAAATCAAAGAAAAGAATAACAATCAAAGAAAATAAACCAGGTAGTCTGCAGAGACGGATCACAGATACAACAAACTCCAAGAGACACACTCGCAGAAAGGAACCAGATAGACTAGACAGCAAAATCACCGATAGACAACAGGCAGCCTCCCCCTCCCCCTTCCCCCCCCCCCCAAAAAAAAAAAGGCAGATTCCAATCAAGCAGAAGACGTGCAAGAACAGCCCCCTCCTTCCCCCCACCCCCCACGCACACCCCCAAGCACGGGAAACGAGGATGAATCTAAAGCGTGCAAATGGGTAATGAGTGAGTATGAGTTTGTGGCTAGCCCTTTGATCCCCCTCCCCTGCCCCTCCCATTTAAACCCTCCCCTCCCCTCATCTCCTCCCCTGCCCCTCCCATTTAAACCCTCCCTCCCCTCATCTCCTCCCCCTGCCCCTCCCATTTTAACCCTCCCCTCCCTCCTCTCCCTCCCCTTCCTCCCTCCCTCTCCTTCCCTTCACCTCCCTCCTCTCTTCCCCTTCCTGCCCCTCCTCTACTCCCCTGCCTCTTCCTCCTATCCTCCCCTTCCCCTCCCTCCTCCCTCCTCCCCTTCCCCTCCCTCCTCTGCCTCTTCCTCCCTCTCCTCCCCTTCCCCTCCTTCCTCTCCTCCTCTCCTCCCTTCCCCTCCTTCCCTCTCCTCCTCTGCCTCTTCCTATTCCTCCTCTCCGCCCCCTTCCCCTCCCTCCTCTCCCTCCCCTGCCTCTTCCTCCTCTACTCCCCTTCCCCTCCCTCCTCTCCATCCTCTCCTCCTCTGTCTCGTCCTCCTCTTCTCCTCTTCCTCCCATTTCCTCCCTCTCCTCTCCTTCCCGTCCTCCTCTCCTCCCCTTCCTGTCCCTCCTCTACTCCCCTGCCCCTCCCATTTCCTCCCTCTCCTCCCACCTTCCCCTACCTCCTCTCCTCCCACCTTCCCCTACCTCCTACATCCCCCCCCTTCCCTGCCTTTCCCTCCTCCTTTCTGCCTCTCCATCCCCTTCCCCTCCCTCCTCCCCTGCCCCTCCCACCCCCTCTCCTCCTCCCCTCCCCTTCTCTCTTTCTTCTAAATGCATAAGACTGCTCCGCTGTCTTCTTTATCTCACGGCACCTTCCTCATTATCGCTGTTACATCATCATTAATGTTATCATTATTTCTCTCTCTCTCTCTCCTTTCCTCTTTCTCTCTTTAATTTTCCTTTCACTTATTTCTCTGTATATACTACCTTCTTTCTTCCTTTCCTCTTTGTCTTGTCTGGTCTCTCTTCTTCTTATTATTTTCACATTTTTTCCCTATTTCTACCCTCTCTCTCTCTCTCTCCATCTCCTCTGTGGAGGAGGAGGAGGAGGAGGAGGAGGAGGAGGAGGAGGAGGAGGAGGAGAAGGGAGAGGAGGAGGAGGAGAAGGAGGAGGGGGGAGGAGGAGGAGAAGGGGGAGGTGGGAGGAGATGGAAAAGAAAGAGGAAGAGGAAGAGGAAGAGGAGGAGGAAAAGGAAAGAAGGGAAGAGAAGAAGGCTAGAGAGGGAGATAAGAAACTTGAGGGCTAAGGAGAAGAGCAGAGATAAGGAAATGGGAAAGGGAACAGGAGATTAGATGGAGTGAGAGGGGGCCAAGGGAAGCAGGGGGGGGGGGAGCTAGCTAGGTGGGAGAGAGGGGAGGGGGCTAGAGAAGGCAGGGGGAGGGGAGGGTCTAGAGAAGGCAGAAAGGGAGATAAAGAGGTATGAGGACATGGGGAGAGGGGGCAGGGAGAGAGGGGAGAGGGCAAGGGTGAGAGGGGGAGAAGGGTCGAGGAGGCGAGGGGAGAGGGGTGAGGGTGAGGGGGAGGGTAGGGGGATGAAGCGTAGGGCAGAGGGGGAGAGGGGGAGAAGGGGCGAGGAGGATAGGAGAATAGGGAGAGAGGGGGCGAGGGAGAGAGGGAGAGAGGGGGTGAGGGAGAGAGGAGAAGAGGGGGCGAGGAGGATAGGGGGAGAGGGGGCACACACTCGTTACGGGGCTTGTGTGCGGGACGGTGAGTTATCATCGACGGCGAACCTGTGTGCCCTGTACGACCGAACGCCCGGACCCACCCACCCACCCACACGCCCGCACCCACCCACCCACACGCCCGCACCCACCCACCCACCCACACGCCCGGTCCCACCCACCCACACGCCCGGTCCCACCCACCCACACGCCCGGCCCCACTCCGGCCTTCCACGCCCGCAAAATAACGCCCACACTCCGCCCTTTCGATGGTCTTGCTTATCCATGTCGGACGCTTTCGAAATCAGCGCTTATTAGTACTCGTAACTCTACGTTTGGCGCCATTTGTGTCTAATTTCATTAACCCAATACAGATGGGTGTGTGTGAGTGCGTGAGAGTGAGTGAGTGTATGTGATTATGTATGAGTGTGTGAGAGAGGGTGTATGTGCATGATATATGTATGTGCGTGAGAGTGAGAATGTATGTGTATGATTGTGTGTGTGTGTGTGTGTGTGTGTGTGTGTGTGTGTGTGTGTGTGTGTGTGTGTGTGTGTGTGTGTGTGTGTGTGTGTGTGTGTGTGTGAGTGGGTGTATGTGCATCATTATGCATGTGTGAGAGTGAGTGTATGTGTATGATTCTGAACCGTATTCATGTTGACAATTGTGGAAAAGTATGAGAACGAATATCTTCACAATACAAGAGATGTATTTAACTGGTTTCGATTATATCTTCGTCAGAAATACATGTATTTCTGACGAAGATATAATCCAAACCGGTTAAATACATCTCTTGTATTGTGAAGATATTCGTTCTCATCCATAGCTTTCCACAGTGTATGATTATGTATATGTGAGTGTGTGAGAGTGAGTGTATGTGCGTGATTACGTATGTGTGAGTGTGTGAGAGTGGGTGTAATGCGTATGACCATGTATGTATGAGTGTGAGAAAGTGTGTATGATTATGTATGTATGCGTGTACGCCTGCGCGCGCGTTTGCTTGTACGCTTGCTCGTGTTTGTGTGTATGTATGTGTGTGGGCGTGGGCGTGCGCGTGTTCTTATCCGTATGCCCAGTTTGTTCTTGTGGCTGCATGCGTTCGTTCACGTGAATGTGTACAGCATGCAAAAGGGTGTAAACATGATGTACTCACAACAGCCTCAATCTGCCGAACACCAAACCGTACCTGGGAGGGAAGAGAGAGAGAGAGAAACGTGAGTCACAGAGAAAAAAGAATAAACAGAGGGTCTACAAGAATGAAAGTGATAAAAAAGGAGCACACATTTTTTTCAATGCAGCATGCCAAAAACAAAGAGAAATGGAACATAAGAAAAACATAATGAATAAATAGAAGTGCGACATGAATATTTCAAAATAAATAAATATGCGACATGAACATTAAAAAATAAATAAAAATGCGACATGAATATTAAAAAAAAAAAAAAATGCAACAAGAATATTGAAAAAATAAATAAATAAAAATGCGACATAAATATTAAAAAAAAACAACTAATATCTACTCCCTTTCGAAACTCACTGCAAGCCGCCAACCTAAGCCTCACTGCAATCCCCCAACCTAACCCTCACTGCAAGCCGCCAACCTAAAGCCTCCTTGCAAAGCCGCCAACCTAAAGCCTCCTTGCAAGCCGCCAACCTAAGCCTCCTTGCAAGCCGGCAACCTAAGCCTCATTCTAAGCCGGCAACCTAAGCCTCCTTGCAAGCCGGCAACCTAAAGCCTCCTTGCAAGCCGCCAACCTAAGCCTCACTGCAAGCCCCCAACCCAACCCTCACTGCAAGCCGCCAACCTAAACCTCATCGCCCCGATCACACTCTCATCGCCCCCCTCCCCCCCGCTCGTTCCGCCTTGCATGCAACAACGCGTTCCCCAAACATCATCATTTGCGGGGGGGGGGGCGTTTGTTGCAACAGAGCAGCAGCGCCTGAGCCGGGCTTAAGTACCTCCTTAATTTAACTATTTATCGCCGATATCCCGATGCCGTTTCCTCGAGGGCGGCGTGAAATGTGCACAACAGGCAAGGGGGTTTCTCCTCGTGGGGAAGGGGTGGGGGTGGGTGAAGGGGAAGGGGAGAAGGGGGGAGGGGGAGGGAGAAAGGAGAGGGGGAGGGGAGGGGAAGGGAGAAGGGGGAGGAGGAAGGAAGGGAGAAGTGGAAGAGGAAGGAGAGAAGGGGAAGGGAGAGAAGGGAAGGGAGAGAGAAGAGGAAGGGGAGGGAGAAGAAGGGAAAAGGGGGAGGGAGAAGAAGGGAGAAGGGGAGGAGGAAGGGGAAGGGAGAAGGGGAGGAGGAAGGGGAAGGAAGGAAGAAAGGGAAGGGGAGGGGAGAGAGAAGAGGAAGGGAGAAAGGAGGAGGGAGAAGGGAGGAGGAAGGGGAAGGGGAAGGGAGAAGGGGAAGGGGGAGAGAAGAGGAAGGGGGAGGAAGAAGAAGGGAGAAGGGGAGGAGGAAAGGGAGGAAAAGGGAGGGAAGAGGAAGGGGAGGGAGAAGAAGGGAGAAGGGGAAGGGAGAAGTGGAAGGGGAAGGGGAAGGGAAAAAGTTAGGGCAGGGGGAGGAGAGGGAAGGGTGGGAGGGGATACTAGGGGAGAGAGGTAGGGGAAGATAGAGATAGACATAGAGAGAGAGAAAGGGGGATGAAGAGAGCGTGTGGAAGAAGATGAAAGGGAGAGGGAGGAGAAGATAAAGAGGGCGGGCAGGAAAAAACAAACAAAAATTAAGTTTGAATATAAAATGAAGATAGCGTGGGCGTCAGTGAGGGCGGGAAGTGGAGGAAGCGAGGAGAGAGGAAGAAGAGAGAGAAAAGCTGAAAGAGGGAGGAAAAGGAGATGAGAAAAAGAATACAGGAAAAGAAGAGAGGGAAGAGAGAAGAAGAGGAGAGAAAGGAAGGGAGGAGGGTGGAAACGAGAGAAGAGAAGAGGAGAGAGAAAAGGGAAAGAGAAGAGAAAAAAAAGATATAAAGGTAGGAAAGAGAGAGGGAGAGAAAAGGAGAAAGAGAGAGAAGGGAAAGAGAAGAGAGATAAGAAAAGATAGAAAAGTAGGAAAGAGAGGAGGAGAGAAAAGGAGAGAGAGAGAAGAAAGAAAAGATAGAAAAGTAGGGGAGAGAAAAGAAGAGAGAGAGAAGAGAGAAAGAGAAGAGAGATAAGAAAGAAGAGAGAGAGAAGACAGAAAGAGAAGAAAGATAAGCAGAGACAGAAAACTAAGAAAGAGAGGGGGAGAGAGGGAGAGAGGCCAATAGCGTGACGGAGGAGAACAATAAGAAAAATAAATAGGTCAATAAATAAAAACCGCGGGCGCACTTGTCGGCGCTGCGGCGTCAATGGGCGGGAATTAATGGGTCCTTCACGCCCTCGACCGCGCCGGTATCCATCACGCCCGCACCCGCGCCCGTAAGTCACGACCTGGGTAATGGCTGTACACCCCCCCCCCTCTCCCACCCCCTCCCCCCGGCTGGACTTGCCCTAATCCTTGGCCTCGTGTTAATTGCATGTTCCATTTCCCTCCCTAATTAAGGTCTGATCACTAATTGTCATTATCATAAGATTGGTTAATTGTGGTTATGACCTAATTAAGGTCTGATCACTAATTGTCATTGTCATAAGATTGGTTAATTGTGGTTATGATGATGATGGTGATGATAGTAATAATGAGAATCATAATAGGGCTATACTCGTGATGATTAATATACTGAATCCAATTTATATGATGATAATGAGGATGATAAGCAGAGGAAATAACAGAGTAAAGGAAAAAAAAAAAAAAAAAAAAAAAGACGGAGAATTCACACGCGCGCGCACACATGCACACATACACATACACACACACACACACACACACACACACACACACACACAAACACACGCACACACACGCACACACACACACACACACACACACACACACACACACAAAGCTAGCATCTACATCAATATTCGCGCTCCCATATAGCTACGCAACCCTCCCACCCACCTTCACCCCCCATCCCTCACTTCACCCCCCATATCCCCCTTTCAATCCCCTCCCTTCACCCCATCCCCCTTTCAACTCCCTCTCTCACGCCCACACGCCCCCTTCACTCCCCTCCTCCTTCTTCCTTTCACCCCCCATCCCCCCTTTCAACTCCCTCGCCCGCCCTCCCTCGCTCACACGCCCCATCCCCCCCATCCAACCCCTCCCTCGCCCGCACGCCCACACGCCCGCCCGCCCTCGAAAGAACCCTCGGCGCCGGATTCCCGACATCGCCAGCGTCTTGTAGCAATCGCCGCCGAACGAACCGACGAACCGCACGCATCCGAACCATCTGCGGAGCGCGCGCGGACGGAGCGGCGGCGAAAGTCGGTGACGTCATCAATGGGGAGTTGGAGGGGGGTAGGGAGGGCGTAGGGAGGTAGGGAGGGGTAGGGAGGGGAAGGGAGGGGGTTGGAAGTTGGAGGGGGGTAGGGAGGGGGTGGGAGTTTGAAGGGAGTTGGAGAGGGGTGGGAGTTGGGAGGGAGTAGGGAGGGAGTAGGTTGGAGGTAGGGAGGGCGTAGGGAGTTGGAGGGGGTAAGGAGGGGTAGGAGTTGGGAAGGTAAGGAGGGGGTAGGAGTTGGAAGGGCGTAGGGAGTTGGAGGGGGTAAGGAGGGAGGAGTTGGGAAGGGGTAAGGAGGGTAGGAGTTGGAAGGGCGTAGGGAGTTGAGGGGGTAGGGAGGGGGTAGGGAGTTGGGAGTTGGAAGGGCATAGGGAGTTTAAAGGGAGTAGGGAGGGGGTGGGAGTTGGAAAAGAGTAGGGAGGGGGTGGGGTCTGGTTAGAGGAGGGGGTGGGAGTTGGAAGGGTAGGGAGGGAGTAAGGAGGGGAAGGGAGGGGTTGGAAGTTGGAGGGGTAGGGGGGAGTTGAGAAGGGAGTAGGGAGGGGGAGGGATCTGGAGAGAGGAGGGGGTGAGGTGGGAATGGAATAGAAACAAAAGTATGAGTAAGACTAGGAGTAAGAGTAGGACAAGGAGTAGGATAGGAGTGGGAGTGAAAATATGGAGTAGGAATGAGACCAATAGTGGGAACGGGAATGGGGGTGCGGGGGACGATACTCCAACACCATCGCCCACAACTATCACCACCCGTGCACACACCATCCCCCACCCCACCCCACCCCCACCACCCCAGCCAATCCCACAAACATAAAAAAAAAATACCCCACTTACGACTTTGAGGGAGGAAAAAAAAATCTACCTGCCCACCCGCCCATACTCTCGCACGCCCGCACGCCCGCGCGCCCACCGGAACCCCAGATAAAATTCGTACCCAGGGCATCGGAGGAAAAGCACTCCCCTTAAAAAGCATCGCCGACCACGCGAGGGCGCCATCATCTCCCCCCCCCCCTCCACCTCCCCCACCACCACCATAGCCGCCGTCTGCCAGGTCGAGTGAGTGAGTGAGTGGGTGAGTAAAAAAGGAGAGAGAGAGAGAGAGAGAGAGAGAGAGAGAGAGAGAGAGAGAGAGAGAGAGAGAGAGAGAGAGAGAGAGAGAGGGAGAGAGAGAGAGAGAGGGAGGAGAGAGGAAGAGAGGGAGAGAGGGAAAAGAGAGAGAGAGAGAGAGAGAGAGAGAGAGAGAGAGAGAGAGAGAGAGAGAGACAGAGAGAGAGAGAGAGAGAGTGAGAGAGAGAAAGAGAGAGAGAAGAGAGAGAGAGAGAGAGAAAGAGAGAGAGAGAGAGAGAAAGAAAGAGAGAGAGAGAAAAAAAGAGAGAGAGAGAAAGAAAGAGAGAGAGAGAAAGAAAGAGAGAGAGAGAGAGAGACAGACAGACAGAGAGAAAAAGAGAGAATGAGAGAGCGAGAGCGAGAGATGCGATAAGGAACAATAAAAAAACAAACAAACACGATTGTAACGCAAACACGTGGGCGTAAACACAACTCTTCGCTGACTTACCTGCGCGCTTCTTCCCTCCCCTCTTCTGGGCTCTTCCCTCTCCTCCTATTCCTCCCCCTTCACTTTCCTCCTCTTCCTCTTCCTCTTTTTTCCCTCCCCCTTCCCCCTCCACCTCTTCTTCTTCCTCCTCCTCCTCCTCTCCCTCCCCTTTCTCCTTCTTCCTCCTCCTCCTACTCCTCTTCCTGTTCATCCCCTCCCCGTCCTCCTCCCCCTCCCCCTCGACCTTCTTCGCTCTCTCCCCATCCTCTCCTCCTCCCTCCCCCCCCTTCGACCCTTTCGCCCTCCTCTCCCTCTCCCCCTCTTCCTCCTCTCCCTCCTCCTCCTCCCCCTTCCACCCTTTTCGCCTCCTCCCCCTCTGCCCCTCTTCCTCCTCTCCCCTCCCCTCCCCCTTCGCCCCCTCTCCCCTCTCCCCTCCCCCTTCGCCCCCTCTCCCCTCTCTCCCCTCCTCCTCCTCTCACGTAACTTTGCAATGCAATAAAACTCAACTCTCTCCCCTGTCAAACGAAGAATCGACGTGAAGGAGGGGGAGGAGGAGATGGGGGGAGGAGGGGGAGGGAGAGGAGGAGGGGAGGAGGGGGGAGGGATGGAGGAGGAGGAGGGGAGAGGGAGGAGAGGAGGAGGAGGAGGAGAACAGGAGGAGGAAGAGGAGGACAGGAGGAGGAAGAGGAGGACAGAAGGAGGACAGAAGGAGGAAGAGGAGAACAGAAAGAGGAAGAGGAGAACAGAAGGAGGAGGAGGAGGAAGTGGAGGAGGAGGAAGTGGAGGAAGAGGAAGAGGAGTAGGAGGAGGACGATGAGGTAGAGAAAATGAAGGGGAAGCGGGTGTGGATTCTCGAAAAACTCCCACAACTGAGCACTTATAACAACAACAACAACAACAACAACAAAACCATCAAAAACTAAACGAGGAAAACACATTAAAACGAACAAACGTCAAATCAAGCCACAGTCGAGACGAACAGCAAGGCCCTTTAAGGTCGAAAATCCCAAGCTTTATCAGGGGATGCCCGTCCGTGGGGCGCGAGAGACACTGCGACCGTCTTCCGAGTCACGAGATATTACACGGCCGCTCGAATCGCCGTTCCCGATCTGAAGAAGAGGAAGAACAAGAGGAAGGAAGAGGAGGAGGAGGAGGAAGAGGGAGAGGAGGGGTAGGAGGAGGAGGAAGAGGGGGAGGAGGAAGGGGGGAGGAGGAGGAGGAGGAAGAGGAAAATGAGGTGAAAGGAGGAGGAACGGAAGGAGGAAGGGAGGAGGGGTAGGAAGAAGGGAGGAGGAGGAAGGGAGGAGGAGGAGGAGGAGGAGGGGGAGGAGGGGTAGGAATAAGAGGAAAAGGAGGAGGAAGGATGAGGGGTAGGAGGAGGAGGAGGAAGGGATGAGGGGAGAAGGAGGAGGAGGAGGAGGAGGAGGAAGAGGATGTGGGAGAGGTTAGGAGGAGGAAGAGGAAAAAGGAGGTGGAGGAGGAGTAGTAGGAGGAAAAGGAGGAGGGGTAGGAGGAAGGGAGAATGAAGAGGATGTGGAATAGGATGTGGAGGATGAAGAGAACAAGACGAAGACGAAGAAGACGAAAAAAAAAAGAAAAGATGTCAATCACGAGAACGGCAGAAGTCTGAAGGAAGATCGTGAGGCGGAGAACGGCAGGGAGCGAACGGCCTAAGGAAGAAGCGATCCATCAGCGACAAGCGACGCAGGACACCCCCTCCCTCCCTCCCTCCCCCTCCCCCCGGCCTGCCTCTGCTCCCCCCTCCCCTTCCCCCCTTTCCACCTATCCCAGCAGGAGGACCTAAGAGGATAAGGGGGTCTAAGCTGAGGAATCTCCACCCCCGTATGCAAATCGGGAAGGAGGTTCGCAGTATGAACACCCTTTCTCTAACCCCTTCCCTTTCTCTTTCTCTTTCTCTTTTCCCTCCCTTCCCCTCCCTCTTTCTCTTTTCCCTTCACCTTCTCCTCCCTCTTTCGGTTTTTCTTCCCCTTCCCCTCCCTCTTTCTCTTTTCTCTTTTCCCTTCACTCCTTCTTTTTTTTCCAACCTTACCTTATCTCACCTCTCCTTTATCCATCTCCCTACCATTCCCTTCCACTTCCCTTGTCCTTTGCCCTCCCACTTTCCTCCTCTCCCCCTTCTTCCCTTTTCGTTCCCCTCCCCCTTCCCCTTTCTCTTACCCCTTCCCCTTGCCCCTTTACCCTCCCACTTCCCTCTCCTCTTCCCCTTTCTCTAGACCCTCTACTTACCCCTACCCTCCCCTACCCCTTCCTCCCCCTCCCCCCCGACGCCAAACCAGGTCAAGAGGCGCGTCTCCCACACCTCGTCCGACTTCGAATCCTTCACCCCCCCCTCCCCTTCTCCCACCCCCGCCCTCCTCGACATCCTCTCCGTCGGGGACTTTGAAGTCGGCGGACATAATCCCTTTCTCTCTCTCTCTCTGCTCTCTCTCTCTCTCTCTCTCTCTCTCTCTCTCTCTCTCTCTCTCTCTCTCTCTCTCTCTCTCTCTCTCTCTCCTTCCGATCCTCTCCTCTCTCTCTCTCTCTCCCTCTCTTCTCCTTCCGATCCTCTCCTCTCCTCTCTCTCTCCCTCTCTTCTCCTTCCTCTCCTCTCCTCTCCTCTCCTCTCTCTCTCTTTCTCCCTTTCTCCCTCCCCCCCCTCTCTCTCTCTCTCTCTTCTCCTTCCGACCCTCTCCTTCCTTCCCGAGAAACGTGATTATGCATGCTCTATTTTTCTTTCTTTCTTCTTCTTCTTCTTCTTCTTCTTTAACCGCAATCGGAAAGAGATTAAAATACTCCGCCGGTGACGTTACTCTCAGAAATCCTTAATCATCCAGGAATGCTCTTCACGGCGGCCGCGACACAGCCTCCGTCGGCATCCCTCGACCGAGTTCCTTCTTCGCCTTCGTCGTGACAATCAATCAGTGATGTTGAATTAACGATATAACGACAGCATTAATAATGATAACAACAATAAAAATAAAATGATTGTAGCTATGATCAGTGATGTTGATAATAATAATAAATAAATAAATAATAAATAATAATAATAAATTGGCTGTAGTTATGATCAGTCATGTTGAATTAACGATATAACGACAGCATTAATAATGATGACAATAATAATAAAATGACTGTAGTTATGATTAGTCATGTGGAGTTAACGATATAACAACATGAATAATGATAATAATAATAATAATAAAATGACTGTAGTTATGATCAGTCATGTTGAATTAACGATATAACAACATTAATAATGATAACAAACGACAGCAATAATAATGATAATAATAATAATAAAATGACTTTAGTTATGATCAGTCATGTGGAGTTAACGATATAACGACAGCATTAATAATGATAACAACAATAATAATAAATTGATTGTAGTTATGATTTGCCATGTTGCATTAACGATATAACAACATTAATAATGATAACAACAATAATAATAAATTGATTGTAGTTATGATCAGTGATGTTGATGTAACGATATAACAATATGAATAATGATAACAATAATAATAAAATGACTGTAGTTATGATCAGTCATGTTGAATTAACGATATAACAACATGAACAATGATAACAACAGTAATAATAAAATGGCAGTAGTTATGATCAGTCATGTTGAATTAACGATATAACAACATGAATAATGATAACAATAATAATAAAATGACTGTAGTTATGATCAGTCATGTTGAATTAACGATATAACAACATGAATAATGATAACAATAATAATAAAATGACTGTAGTTATGATCAGTCATGTGGAGTTAACGATATAACAACATGAATAATGATAACAATAATAATAAAATGACTGAAGTTATGATTAGTCATGTTGCATTAACGATATAACAACATTAACAATAACAACAATAATAATAAATTGAATGTAGTTATGATCAGTCATGTTGCATTAACGATATAACAACATTAATAATGATAACAATAATAATAAACTGACTGTAATTATGATCAGGCATGTTGAATTAACGATATAACGACAGCATTGATAATGATAATAATAATAATAAAATGACTGTAGTTATGATCAACCATGTTGCATTAACGATATAACATTAATAATGATAACAATAATAATAAATTGACTGTAGTTATGATCAGTGATGTTGAATTAACGATATAACAACATTAATAATGATAACAACAGTAACAATAAAATGACTGTAGTTACGATCAGTCATGCTGCATTAACGATATAACGACGACATGAATAATGATAATAACAACAATAATAAAATGATTCTAGTTATGGCTTACAATGGTACAATGGTATTAGCAAAATAAGAATTGATGATTAGGCCTACTAGAATCATGATAATCATAATTCATATTACCATTAACACTGCTATTAAAGTCTCCAAGGCAAGCACCGTCGCCATCACGTGTATGATGAACCCATTTTTCTTTCTTTTTTTGAGGGTCAGTTTACCCAAGAAATCAGAACAAGTGATTCCTTCCTTCCAGATTGTATTTTCCCCAATTCCCATACCCCCTCTCTTTCTCTCTCTCTCTCTCTCTCTCTCTCTCTCTCTCTCTCTCTCTCTCTCTCTCTCTCTCTCTCTCTCTCTCTTCTCTCTCTCTCTCTCTCTCTTCTCTCTCTCTCTCTCTTCTCTCTCTCTCTTCTCCCACTTTCCTCCCACCCTTACATCCCCTCACCCTCCCCCGCTCGCCCCACCCCCTCCCCCTCTCCTCCTCCTCCTCCAACTCTCTCCTTTCCCTCTCCCTCTCCCCTTCCCCTCCTCCTCCTTCAACTCTCTCACTCCCTCACCCACTCTCCCTCAACCTACAAATCCCCCACTCCCTCCACCTCTCTCCTCTCTCTCCTTTCCCTCTCCCCCAACCTACAAATCCCTCCTCCCCCCCTCCTCCTCCACCACTCTCCCCCACCCTCCAAATCCCCCCCCCCTCCCCCTCCACCCCCAACTGCTCCCTTCTCCGGCGATCTGACAAGCGGAACCGATGGAGCGCACGCGGGGGTCGGAACAACAGCCGTGGCGCCGGAGTTGGGGCCCCGATCGTGACGCCGAAGGAGGAGGAGGGAGAGCGGGGGAGGTAAAGGGGGACGCGCGGATGGGGGGGGGGGACGCTCTCTCTCGTTCTCGTTCTATGTCGTTTTCGGTCTCTCTTTTCTTTCTCGTTTGCGTTTTCGTTTTCGTTTTCGGTCTCTCTTCTCGTTTTCGTTCTCTTTCTCTTCTCGTTCTCGTTCTCTTTCTCTCTCTCTTCTCGTTCTCGTTTTCGTTCTCTTTTTCCCTTCTCGTTTTCGATCTCTCTTTCCCTTTCTCGTTCTCTCTCTCTATTTCTCGTTCTCGTTCTCTTTCTCGTTTTCCTTCTCTTTTTCGTTCTCTCCCCCCCTCTCCCTTTTCCTCCCTCTCACTCCGACGTCGAACCCTCAACCGCCACGGACCACCACACAGTCTACCTAAGCACTCGTACAGATCTAGCGCCACGGAACGGCACGACACGCCACGGCACGGAAAGCCACGGCACGCCACGGCACGGCACGGAAAGCCACGGCACGGCACGGAAAGCCACGGCACGCCACGGAACGGCACGCCACGCCACGCCACGGTACAGAACGCCAGGGAACGCCACGCCACGGTACAGAACGGCACAGAACGCCACGGAACGCCACGGAACGTCGACAGAAGGAGAGCGGGTGTTATGAGTCGCTGCTCTTGACGGCGGGTTTCGGAGTCACGTGTCGAGGCAGATATCGTGGGATTCACCGTCTGCGATCTCGGGCTAATAATATTACCATTATCGAGTGGTAGGCGATGCATTGATATAAAAGAAAGAGAGAAGAGATGAAGAAAAGTGGCGCAAGAAAAACTAAAAAAACAAAAACAAAAAAACAGACATGGAACGAAAAAGAAAAGAAAAAAGACACGGATGAAACAAAAACAAAGCAAAAACAAGATATGAGAAAACGAAAAAAATAAAAACAAACAAAAAGAAAAAATACAAACATAACCTCCACCCATGCCCTCCTTCCCACCATCCTCCCCCCTCCCCTCCACCACCCCCTTCCCTCCCTTCCCACCATCCTCCCCCCTTCCCTCCTTCACCCTCCCCCCTTCCCACTATCCCTCCTTCACCCCCCTCCTCCTTCTCACCATCTCCCCTCCCCTCCTTCCCACAATCCCTTCCCTCCTTCACCCTCCCTAAACCACCCCCTCCCCCCTTCCGCTCCCTCCCCTCCATCCCCCCTTCCCCCCCTCCTCCCCTTCCCTCCTTCCCCCCTCCCCCCCGGATCGTGCAGACTCTCCCCGCCGCGAAATGGTAATTAGACCAACTTTCTAAAACGTGAACCACCTTGAAAGCGCCGCTAAACTGTGCATGAAATGATCTTGATGATGATGATGATGATGATTGATTATGGTGATGATTAATCATTATCATCATTAGCATTGCTATCCTTGATGATGGAGATGATAATGATCGTTTATGATGATGATGGAGATGATAATGATCGTTTATGATGATGATGATTGATGATAGCAGTGTTATCCATGATAATGATGATGATGATGATGAAGATGACGACGATGACGATGAATGGTGATTGAATATCATCATCATTAGCATATTGTTATCCATGATGATGGTGATGATAATGATCATTTTTAAAGATGACAAGTTATGACGAAGATAGTGATGATGATGACAAGTTATGATAAAAATAGCGATGATGATGACGATGGTGGTAATAACGATGGTGGTGGTGATGATGACGACGATGATGATGACGAAGATGATGACGACGATGATGATGACGATGGTGATGATGATGATGATGATGATGATGACGATGGTGATGACGATGGTGGTGACGATGACGATGACGATGACGATGATGATGACGATGGTGATGATGACGATGGTGGTGACGATGACGATGACGATGATGATGACGATGGTGATGACGACGATGGTGGTGATGCGCTGGCAATTAAGTGTTCCTTTTAGACTGATTAATGGATTCGTTAATAGGGCTATTGCTACGATTCGCCCAAGGGAGATTAACGGCGCTCTACAAGATGCTGCGAAAAAAAAACTCGACGAAAAGAAAAGAAAAGAAAAGAAAAGAAAAGAAAAGAAAAGAAAAGAAAAGAAAAGAAAAGAAAATAAAAGAAAAGAAAAAAAAAGAAAAGAAAAGAAAAGAAAGAGAGATGATAAGAGAAGAGATGATAAGAGAAGAGAAGAGAAGAGAAGAGAAGAGAAGAGAAGAGAAGAGAAGAGAAGAGAAGAGAAGAGAAGAGAAGAGAAGAGAAGAGAAGAGAAGAGAAGAGAAGAGAAGAGAAGAGAAGAGAAGAGAAGAAAAGAAAAAGAGAAAAAAGGGTTTTAAAGGGACGCAACATCGCTATCAAATAATAACAGTCGAAAATAAAATAAAATACACAAAGCCATACATGAATAAAAGGAACAAACACATTTTAAAACCCACTCATTAGAACTTTTTGATAACCCTAATCTAAATAATGATGATAAAAAAAATATACTTTTAAACAATAATAATAATAATAATAATGATATGAATAATAACAATAATAATGGTAATAACAATATTAATGATAATAATAATAACAATAATAATAGCAATAACAATAATTACAACAATAACAATAATAATAATAATGACAATGGTGATGATAATAATAAAAACAATACACAAAATAATCATAAAAAAAAATAACAACAGTAACAAAACAATAAAACACTGTCTATAAATCCAAGCACAACACACAACAACAAACACACACACATACACACACCCACCCCCCAACCCACACACACCCCCACACCCCACCCACCCACACAGTGCAAGCAAAGACGCCCACAGTCAAGGGGAAGGGAGGCATCTGGTCGCAAATTGGCCTGGACGGGAAGGTTCAAAAAGAGGCGTTCACGTCGCTCCCAAAGTGAACACGGGGCCGCTCATGAGGAGAGGAGGAAGGGGGAGGGGAGGAAGAGAGGGGGAGGGGATGTAAGAGAGAGGAGAAGGGAAAGGAGAGAAGAGGGAGGAAGGGAAGGGGAAGGAGAGAGGAAGGGAAGAGGGGAAGGGGATGGAGAGAGGGGAAGGGAAGGGGGGAAGGGGGAGGAGAGAAGAGAGGGGATGTAAGAAGAGAGGAGAAGGAAGAAGAAGAGGGGATGGAGAGGGAAGGGAAGAAGAGAGGAGAAGGGAAGGGAAGAAGAGAGGGGAAGGAGAGAGAGGGAAGGGGGTAGGAAGGAAGAGAGGGGAAGGGAAGGGGAGAGAGGAAGAAGAGAGGGGATAAAATAGAAGAAGGGAAAGGGGGAGGAAGAGAGGGGATGGAGAGGAATAGGGGAAGGGAAGGGGAGGAAGAAGAAGAGGGGATAGAAGAGAGGGGAAGGGAAGGGGGGGAAAGGGGAATGGAATGGGAAGGAAGAAGATAGGGAAAAGAAGAGGAAGGGACAAGAAGAAAGGAAAGGACAGAGAAACTGGAAGGAATAGAAAGAAGAGAGGAAGGGATATGAGGGGGGGAGGGAGGGAAGAGGTATGAGGGGAGGGAGGGAAGAGGTATGAGGGGAGGGAGGGAAGGAGGAAGCGGGGTGAGGATGAGGGGAAGAAAGCGCATAATGAGGCTACTCAGCGGTAATAACGATCTGCATGATGAGTGTCATGGGATACGTGCCGGGGGGGGGGGGGGAGGAGGAGGAGGAGGAGGGGAAAGGAGGGGAAGGAGGGGGGACTAAGGGGGAATAGGAAATGCAGATTAGGAACAGAAGGCCGATAAAAGGGCACTTGCAAGAATTCCGACAAGAGAACAAGCACACACGCACATGGAAAGAGAGACAGACAGAGGAAAGGAGGGAGGGGAGAAAGAAGGAGCTGTGGGAGGGAAGAAAGGGAACGAAGGGAAGGAGGGGAGAAAGAAGGAGTTGTGGGAGGGAAGAAAGGGGGACGAAGGGAAGGAGGGGAGAAAGGCTAAGGGAGGGAAGGGGGAAAGGAGGGAAGAAAGGGGGAGGGAGGGAAGGGAGGGAAGAAGGGGGATGGAGGGAAGGAGGAAGGGAGGGAGAGCGAGAATTTTGTAGATTTCTTGATTATACTTTGAATGCAGTATAAATTACCAAAGACAGGGAAAGAGAGAATTAATACGGACAGAGAAAAAGGGGAGATAGAGAGAAGGGAGAGAGGAAGAAACCAAGACAAAGAAAGACGCAAGAGAGAACAGCCAGAGAAAACAAGAAGAGAATAAGGGGAGAGAGAGAAAAGGAGAGAGAGAGAGAAGGGAGCGAGGAAGAAACAAGACAAAAAAAAGACGCAAGAGAAAACAGCAACAGAGAAGCCAGAGAAAACAAGAAGAGAAAAGGGGGAAAGAGAGAGAAGGGAGAGAGGAAGAAACCAAGACAAAGAAAGACGCAGAAGAAAACAGCAAGAGAACAGCCAGCTAAAACAAGAAGAGAAAAGGGGGAGAAAGAGAGAAGAGAGAAAGGAAGAAACCAAGACAAAAAAAGAAAAGACGCAGCAGAGAACAGCCAGAGAAAACAAGAAGAGAAAAAAGGGAAGAGAGAGGGAAGAGAGAGAGAAGAGAGAAAGGAAGAAATCAAGACAAAGAAAGACGCAGAAGAAAACAGGGAGAGAAAAGACAGAGGAGAGAAGAACCGGAGAAAACAAGAAGAGAAAAGCCAGATAGACGAAGAGGAAGTGGCGAAACGAAGGAGCCAGGCCGGGTTAGCCGAGCAGAACGAAACATCCCCGGAGGAGGAGGAACAAACCAAGCTCGGCTCGTGGCGCCACAGCCCTCCCGCTTCCCACCCCCCCTCCTCGCCCCGTCCTCTCTCTCTCTTTCTCTCGCTCTTTTTCTTTCTCTCTCTCTCTTCTTTACCTATCTCCCTCTTCTTGACCTCTCTCTTCCTTTCATTTCTTTCTCTCTCTCTCTCTCTATCTTCGTTCCCTCTTCTTTACCTATCTCCCTCTTCTTAACCTCTCTCTCTCTTCTTTCCCTATCTCCCTCTTCTTAACCTCTCTCTTCCTTTCCTTTCTCTCTCTCTCTTTCTTCTTTCCCTCTTCTTTACCTATCTCCCTCTTCTTAACCTCTCTCTCCTTTTCCTTTCTCTCTCTCCTCTCCCTCTCCTTTACCTCTCTCCTTCATTTCCTTCTCCTTTACCTCTCCCCCTACCTCCTCTCCCCCTCCCTCTGGCCCTCCTCTCCCCCTCCCCCACCACGCCCCAGCTGACCCTGCCTGGCCCCGAGAGCCGCGAAGGAGCCAAGGGTCCCTCGATTCGCGCAATAATCCAGAAAACAAGCCGTTAATGACCACTTCCGGGTCATTAGCAGATTCCTAACGACTTCCCGAGAGCTTCCTTCGTCGGGGCCAGCGCCTCGGTCGCGTGCGCGCGTGCGTGCCAGCGATCGGCGGTGCTCCAGGCTCGTTAAAAGCCCTTAACGAGCGGGCGCTTTCCACGGGCCCCGAAACCCCGACAAACAACACACAATCTGATCTCGTTAACCGCGAAATAATCATCTATCACCTCGCCAGATCGTTATCCGACTTTTATCCGACATGGCGGATTATCCGTCTTTTCTCTTTCTTTGTGTTTTTTTTGGGGGATGACCAGTGTTTCTTATCTCCTCTCCCCTTGCCCATCCATCTCTCCCCACTCCCCCCTCCAACCCCCATTACCCACCTCCTAAACACGAACAATTTTCCTCATTAATTAAGTGCGACCACCAAGCTCGCTAGGCCTAACCCCCTCTCTCCCTACCCCCTTCCCCCTTCTTCTCCCCCCCTCCGCCTTCCTTTTTCCCACCCCCTCCCTCTCCTGTTCCCCACCCCCTCCCTCCCTCTCCTCTTCCTCTTCCCCTCCCTTCCCTCCCTCCGCCTTCCTCTTCCTCCCGTTCCCTCAACCTCCCTCCCTCTCCCCTTTCTCTTCACCCGCCTCCTCTTCCGTTCCCCCACCCTCCTCCCCCTCCCGTTCCACACCCCCTTCCCCCTCCTCTTCCCCTCCGCCTTCCCTTTCCTCCCTCCTCCTTCCCTCTCCCATCCCCCTCCGCCTTCCCTTTCCCCCACTCCCCTCCCTCTCCCATTCCCCCACCCCCCTCCCTCTCCCGTCCCCCACCCCCTCCCTCTCCCACCTCGCACCACAACGGAGGCGTGGGCATTCGCACCTGCGCGGCGGAGGCGACCGACTCACCTCCAACTCTCCCAAATCGAGGCACTCTGGCAACCCCCCCCCCCCATCCTTGACCTGGTTTGACCCGCGATGTCTCTCTCCTTTCTTGCCGCTTGCCTGACCTTTTCCTCCGCCGCCGTCGGGACTGATTTTCCCGGGACCTCCTTCGGGGGCGCCGACGGTCCTGTCCCGGAGTTGCTTTTCGGAATTATCCCCGATTGGATTTTTTTTTTCTTTTTCTTTTTGGTATTTCTTTTCCAAAAAATCCTCTCCTTGTTTTCCCAGTTTCGTTTTATTTTTCTCTGTAGTGTTCTCTGTTTCTTTCTACGTTTTTCATGTTCTGTCCAATCTTCGCTTTGTGCTTTTCTTCAATTGTCATCCATCTATTCATTTTTTCACGTTTATTTTACTTACTCTTCAATTTGTAAAGTTTCTTTTAATTTCACCTCACTTTCTCACGTTTATTTGATCTTCTCTTCAATTTCCTTTTACGTTCCTTCCTATTCATCCGCTTTATCTACTCTATTCCTTCACCGCGTCTTCTATCTCCTCCCCTTTTTAATTTATTCTCCGTCACCCCCCCTTCCCCCCACCCCGTCTGGCTGCCGAAAGGTAAGAGGGCAAGCAGGGGACGTGATGGGTGCCACATGCCCAGTAGTGCCACATGCCCAGTAGTGCCACATGGCCAGATCGCGGCACACGCCTTGTGGTGTCTGTCGTGCCGGGTGCGGGCGTGGCCTTCGAGTGCCGGCGCCCGCACGCGTCTGTCCAGCATCAGTTGGCACTCTCGTTGCACCCGTTTCCCTTTCCCTGCTTGTGGCAATTGGCACTCAGTGTGTAACCAAGAAACCTGCATAAAAACAGCTTTCTCTCTCTCTCTCTCTCTCTCTCTCTCTCTCTCTCTCTCTCTCTCTCTCTATATATATATATATATATATATATATATATATATATATATATATATATATATGTATATATATATATAAATATATATAATATATATATACATATATAAATATATATAATATACCCCCACATCTCTATCTATATCTCCCCCACTCTCTCTCTCTCTCTCTTTCTCCCTCCCTCTCTTCCTCCCCGCTCTCTCTCTCTCTCTCTCTCCTCCTCCTCTCTTTCTCTCTCTCCCTCTCTCCTCTCTCTCTCTCTCTCTCTCCCTCTCTTCCCCTCTCTCTCCCCCCCCTGCCTCTCCCTCCCCCTAACCACAAAAAATCATTCATTCCAAGCACCGGATCGTCACTTGACCCTTGTTGACGCGAGGTATGAGGTCACGCCCGCGGTCCGTCGTGACACAAAAGCCCGCGTCCGTGCAGCCAGAACCTGGTCTTTTAGCGTGTGTCTGGCGGTGGGGTGTTGGCGGAGTGGTCTGGCTGGGGTGGGGACGGGCGGGAGAGGGCGGGAGAGGGCGGGAATGGGCGGCAGTGGGTTAGGAGGGGCGGCAGTGGGTTAGGAGGGACGGCAGTGGGTGAGAATGGGTGGCAAGAGGCGGGAATGGGCGGCAGTGGGTGAGAAGGGACGGCAGTGGGTGAGAATGGGCGGCAGAGGGCGGGAATGGGCGGCAGTGGGTGAGAGGGGACGGTAGTGGGCGGGAATGGGCGGCAGTGGGTGAGAGGGGACGGCAGAGGGCGGGAATGGGCGGCAGCGGGTGAGAAGGGAGGACATTGGGCGGGAACGGGCGGCAGAGGGTTAGAAGGGAGGACAGAGGGCGGGAATGGGCGACAGTGGGTGAGAAGGGACGGCAGAGGGCGGGAATGGGCGACAGAGGGATACCAAGGGACGACAGAGGCCAGCAGAGGGACGTCAATATATGGCAGAAGTAAAAGAACGGCTTGGAACAGCAGAGAACGAGAAGAACCAGCAACGAAAACGTGAGATGAACGGTCTTGTGTGGCGATGGCACAAGATGGCATATGGCAGCTTGGCATGGCGGGGGGGGGGGGGGACGGACGGGGAGACAGCAAAGGGTGGGATAAACTAGCATGGAACAGCCGGTGACAACAGATGCTAGCAAGAGAGAACAGCGAAAGACAATGGACAGCACAGGATGAGTGGGCGGCAGGGAGCGGTAGAGAACGGCAGGGAACAACAGGGGGACGACAAGGAACGGTAGAGAACGGCGGACCGCGACAGGGGGACGACAAGGAACGGCAGAGAACGGCAGGGAACAACAGGTGGGCGACAAGGAACGGTAGAGAACGGCGGATCACGACAGGACAAGGAACGGCAGGGAACAACAGGGGGACGACAAGGAACGGGAGAGAACGGCGGACCGCGACAAGGAACGGCAGAGAACGGCAGGGAACAACAGAGGGACGATAAGGGACGGTAGAGAACGGCGGACCGCGACAAGGAACGGCAGAGAACGGCAGGGAACAGCAGACCACGACAGGGGGACGACAGAGACCGGTAGAGAACGGCAGAGAACAACAGGGGGACGACAAGGAACGGCAGGGAACAACAGGAGAACAAGGAACGGTAGAGAACAGCGGACCACGACAAGGGGCCGACAAGGAACGGCAGAGAACGGCAGGGAAAACAGGGAACGCCAGCCAACGGAGGCCTTACATCTCGAAAAGGGTCAAGGGAAATGACACTACAAGAGGGAACAGATGACATCGCGGAGGAAATAGCGATTAAAGAAAACTTGAGATAAAAAAAAGTGTTGGAAAGAAATCGAGAAAGAGAAAGAGAAAGAGAGAGAGAGAGAGAGAGAGAGAGAGAGAGAGAGAGAGAGAGAGAGAGAGAGAGAGAGAGAGAGAGAGAGAAGAGAGAGAAGAGAAGAGAGAGAAGAGAAAGAGAGAAGAGATAGAGAGAAGAGAAAGAGAAAGAGAGAGAGAAAGAGAAAGAGAAAGAGAAAGAGAGAGAAAGACAGAGAAAATTATAGTAACAAGAGCAGAAATACCTCGACACAAAGAAACCATTACGGGTATAAAACCACAAAAAAAAAAACACACACGCGTAAAATAGAATAAGAAACGAAAGAGAGAGAGAGAGAAAAAAAAGATAATGGAACGTAACGTGATTCACGCATGACCAACTTTACCACGCCGTCGTAATTCGTAAAATAATAATAACAATAATTTCCGATCCTTGAAACGAAACCGGCGGGAGGATAATAATCACGAAAGAGAGAGAGAGAGAGATAAAAAAAAATCCAGAGCACGGATTCATATCCCTTTTTCATTTCCACGGACAAAAAAATAATAAGAAGAATAAAATATAATAATAAAAAAATCAAAAATAATAATAAAAAAATAATAATAAAAAATAAGAAATAAATAAAAATTGAAAAAATAAAACATAATAAAATAAATAAACAAACAAATTATATGATGAAAATTATATATAATGAAAACATGACAAAAAAAGAAAAAAAGCAATAATAAAAAAATAAAATAAATAAATAAATAAATAAAATACAAGCAAGAAAATACGATGACAAAAAATTATTTAAAAAATAAACCAACAAAAACAAAAACCAAAGAAGAGAATCGAAACCGCCTTAGTCGAGGATCGCGGAATCCAACCCCCTTCCGCGTGCGCCTTGGAGGATCCCGGCGCCGCCACTTCCTCCAAAAGCTTGTGTCTCCAGATCCGTCTTCGGTTTACCACTTGCGGAGGAGGAGGAGGAGGGAGGAGGAGGGAGGAGGAGGGAGGAGGAGGGAGGAGGAGGGAGGAGGAGGAGGGTGAGGAGGAGGAGGAGGGAGGAGGAGGAGGAGGAGGAGGAGGAGGAGGAGGATTTCCTTGAAGAGGGACGTCAAACTTCGTCACATAGACACTTCGAGGAAATGTCTTCGTTGGCTTCTGTTTTCTTGTTATTTTTGGATTTTATTTTTCTTTTCTTTCGAAATTCTTGTCTCTGTATGTCGTGTCTCTTTCTCTTCCTCTGTCTCTATTTTTTTCTCTCTTTCTCCTTCCTCTTCTTTTTCTTCTCTCTCTCTCTCTATTTCTTTCTCCTTCTCCTTCCTCCTCTCTTTCTTATTCTTTACTTCTTTCTTCTAATCTTCCTCCTTCTCCTTCATTTTCATTTTCTCCTTCTCCCTCATCTCCACCCTCTCCTTGATGACGATTGCAGAATTCTTCCTCCAGCTTCTCCTTCCCGGTTCCTGAATTCCCCCCGTCTCGTTCCTGAATTCCCCGTGTCTCGTTCCTTAATTCTTGTTCCTTAATCCCCCTCGTTTTATTCCTCAATTCCCCCGGTCGTTCCTAAATTCCCCCGTCTTGTTCCTTAATTCTCGTTCCTAAATTCTTGTTCTTTAATTCCCCCCGTCTTTCCCCACGTCTTGTTCCTCAATCCCTCATCCCCCCCGTCTTGTTCACTCCATCCCCCCTCCCTCACCCCGTCTCGTCTGCCTTCACGCACCGCCAGTCCCCGTCCCTCTGGCCCGGACGCCCCCCACCCCACCCCCACCCCCCACCCCCACCCCCCTGCTCCCCCACGCGGCGAAATTACCTAATGGTTTATTCTTCCCTCGATTACTGAGCTTTGCGCCAGCCTACAAAGTGTAATCGTTACTTAGTCAATGCTTTAGGACCATAATCTTGTTCTTATCTATTTGGTGGGAGGGGAGGAGGGGGAGGGGAGAGGAGGGAAGGGAAGGGAAGGAAGGGAAGGGAGGGAAGGGAGAGGAGGAGGGGAGGAGAGGAAGGAAGGAGGGGGAGGAGGGAAGGAGGGGGGGAGGGAGGAGGAAGGGTGGAGGAGGAGGGAGGGAGGAGGAAGGAGGGGAAGGGAGGAGGAAGGAGGGAGGAAGGAGGGAAGGGAGGGAAGGGGAGGAGGAGGAAGAAGGGAAGGGGAGAGGAGGGAAGGGGAGGGGAGGAGGGAAGGGAAGAGAGGAAAGGGAAGGGAGGGAAGGGGGGAAGGAGAGGAGGGAAGGGGAGTGAGGAGGGGGTTAGAGTGCGTCTGTTCTCCGAGATCGATTCTTCGTTTTTGAGTCTCAGCACTTTTCTTTTTTTTCTTCTTCTCTTTCTCCTCCTCGTCATCACCATCATCGCCATCCCCCGCATTCATCTGAATAACGATTTTCTACTCGTTTGTCTCCCCCTTTTTTCACAACCGTCTTATTCCTCCTTTCCTCCTTCTCCCCCTTTCCTTTTTCTCCCTTCCTCCTTTCCTCTTTCTCCCTTCCTCCTTTCCTCCTTCTTCCTTTCCTCCTTCTTCCTTTCCTTTTCCTCTTTCTCCCCACCTTCCACCTTCCTCCTTTCCTCTTCCCCCCCTTCCTCCTCTCCTCTCTCTCCCTCCTCTTCCCCCTTCCTCCTTTCCTCTCTCTCCCCCCTTCTTCGTCAGCCCGTTCGGCCGTGTTAATTCCCAGCTTTAATTACCTCTGCCACATGCACACGTCTTGCCTGTAAACTTGCTTTCATCCCAAGCGTTGCTGTTCTAAATTACACATCTCTGTTTACATCTTAGTTGTGCCTTGTTTATCTGTTATTTTTTTTTTTTTTTTTACCAGAGAGACGGGGTGGGGGTGATAGAGGGAGGGTGGGAGGGAGGAGGAGGAGGAGGAGGAGGAGGAGGAGGAGGAGGAGGAGGAGGAGGGAGGGAGGGAGGGAGGGAGGGAGGGAGAGGAGAGGGAGGAGGAGGGAGAGAGAAGGAAGAAGGAGAGAGGGAGAGAGAGAGAG
>NC_091555.1:4506077-4516077 GCF_042767895.1 Penaeus vannamei | reverse complement strand
GAAGAGGAAGGAGGAGGGGAAGACGAAAGAGGGAGGAGGTAGGGGGACACAGAGGAAGGAGGGAAGTGGAGGACGAAAGGGGTAGGGGACACAGAGGAAGAAAGGAAGGGAAGGGGTAGGGGGAGGGGAAGAGGAAGGGGTGGGGGGGTGGAAGACGAAAGAGAGGGAAGTGGGGTGGAAAGGGAAAGGGGTGGGGGTCACAAGCAGGTGTGTGTGTTTGGGGGGAGGGGGAGGGGGACTCCCAAGCACACGAAGAACCTGCCGCACACTTCCCCAAGGGCCGCGCTCTTCCTCAACGCCACCGAGCTAACGCGCACAGATGCCGGAGACTTGTTGGTGGCAGCGACGAGATCAGCATCAATATCAATGGTTTTGCATCGTTGCTTTTCAGAAGCATTTACAACACACAGGTCGCAACGAGCCTATGACTACAACCACTACAACAAAATCAACAATACCCACGACTATCGCAACGAGCCTATTACTACAACCACTACAACCACAACAAAATCAACAATAGCTACGACTATCGCAACGAGCCTATTACTACAACCACTACAACAAACTACAACAAAATCAACAATACTTACGACTATCGCAACGAGCCTATTACTACAACCACTACAACAAACTACAACAAAATCAATACCCACGACTATCGCAACGAGCCTATGACTACAACCACTACAACAAAATCAACAATACCCACGACTACTACGACCTCCAACACTCCGTATAACCAAACAAATGCACCTACCACTACAACTACCCCGTTGATGATGATAACAATAACAATACCAATAACGGTGACAGCGAGCTCAACCGATACCACAACCGCTAACAAAACAGGCCTTCTACAAATCCCCTTCAAACCACAACTTAGCAACCACGGGAGGGGGAGGGAGGAGAGGGAGAGAGCCACGAATACTGCCATGCAAAATTCCTCCTTATCCCCCGCATGACTAGAGAGGGAGGGAGGGGGAGGGAGAGGGGGGAGACGCGAGAACTGCCATGCGAAAGACCTCCACATCTCCCGCATGACTAGAGAGGGAGGGAGGGATGGGGGAGGGAGGTGGGGGAGGAGTGCCACGACAACTGCCATGCAAAATTCCTCCTTGCCCCCCCCCGCATGACTAGAGGGAGGTGGGGGGAGGAGTGCCATGAAAACTGCCATGCAAAATTCCACCTCATCTCCCGCATGACTAGCGGCTCAATCAACTACAAGAATATCCCCGCCTTCAATAATAAACCGCACGCCTCGAGGTCCTATACTCGGCCATGGCATCAGCGTCAGGCACGAGAGCGCCAGGTGCCACGAGGGGGAAAGGGAGGACGCACCGCGGCGGCACTGCGCTGGCTGCCACGTGCCACGAGGTCGCGGGGTCAAAATAGTTGTCATTCTGGGTCATTTAGGGCATGCCATTTAGCTAATTAAAAAATTTAAAAAAATATTGCTATCTCTCAAAAAACAGTGAATAAAGAAAAATAAATAAATAAATAAATAAAATATAATAATAATAATAATAATAATAATAATAATAATAATAATAATAACAATAATAGGTATAATAAAATAAATAAATAAATGAAAATTATCATTTTTTTTAAATATCGAAAAACGCCATTAAAACAGAAAAGCAAACTATAAACTCTTGACGTCTCATTATTCTTCTGAGAAAGAAAGAAAGAAAAGAAAAGAAAAGAAAAGAAAAGAAGGAAAGAAAAAAGAAAGAAAGAAAGAAAAGAAAAGAAAAAAAGAAAAAAAGAAAAAAGAAAAAAGAAAAGAAATGAAAAAAAGAAAAGAAAAGAAAAGAAAGAAGGAAAGAAAAAAGGAAAAGAAAAGAAAGAAAAGGAAAAGAAAGAAAGAAAAAAAAAACAATCATCAAGGCACTCGACATCAGAGCACCTGAGCGATCGGCCCGATACCCCTAAATTACACCGATTAAAAACCAAGCGATCGACCCCGCCCCTTAACCCCCTCCCTCCCCTCCTCCACCCTCCCCCCTCCACCTCCTCCATCTCTCCCCCTTCCCCTCCCCCTCCCTCCCTTTCTCCCCCTCCTCCCCCTCCCCCTTCCCCTCCTCCACCTCCCCCCTTCCCCTCCTCCACCTCCCCTTTCCCCTCCCCTCCCCTCTGCCCCTTCCCTCCTCCACCTCACCCCCCTCCCCCACCCGCAGAACACACGCCCCGCCCCCGCCCTCACCGCCCGTGTTTACCCTGATAATCGCAGAGGAACCCGCCCTGATGACACCCTCGGAGGATACAACTCCCTTCCCCTACGGTCTCTCAGCGGAGTACCGAGGAAGTGTATGGAAGGAGGCGGTTGTCCGGAGTCGTTGGGCAGCGGTGCCTACTCCTACTCCTGCTCCTGCTCGTCGCCCTCTCTTCTCCTACTTCCTTTTCTCCTACGTCCTTTTCTCCTTCTTCCTTGTCCTCATTCTCTTGCTCGGTTTTTCTTCCCATTTCTCTCCTGTTCCATCTCCCTTCTCCTTCCTCCTCTTGCTTGGTTTTTCTCCTGGTTCATCTCCCTTTCTCCTTCCTCTTCCTTATCCTCATTCTCTTGCTCGGTTTTTCTTAGCGTTTCTCTCCTGGTTCATCTCCCTTTCTCCTTCCTCTTCCTTATCCTCATTCTCTTGCTCGGTTTTTCTTAGCGTTTCTCTCCTGGTTCATCTCCCTTTCTCCTTCCTCCTCTTGCTTAGTCTTCCTTCGCGTTTCTCTCCTTTTCCATCCCCCTTCTCCTTCCTCTTCCTTATCCTCATTCTCTTGCTCGGTTTTTCTTAGCGTTTCTCTCCTGGTTCATCTCCCTTTCTCCTTCCTCTTCCTTATCCTCATTCTCTTGCTCGGTTTTTCTTAGCGTTTCTCTCCTGGTTCATCTCCCTTTCTCCTTCCTCTTCCTTATCCTCATTGCTTGTTTTTTTTCCTGGTTTCTCTCCTGGTTCATCTCCCTTTCTCCTTCCTCCTCTTGTTTAGTCTTCCTTCCCGTTTCTCTCCTGTTCCATCTCCCTTCTCCTTCCTCTTCCTTATCTTCCTTTCTTGCTTGTTCTTCCTTTCCGTTTCTCTCCTGCTCCATCTTCTCTCCTTTTTTTTCTTTCTTCCAATTCCTACCCCTTCCTTCTTCATTCCTCTCTCCCCCTCCCTCTCCTTTTATCCCTCCCTCCTCTCTTTTATCCTCTTCCTCCTCCTCCTTTCTCCCCTTCCCCTCTTCCTCCTCCTCCATTCCTCTCCCTCCCGTCTTCTTCCTCCGCCATCAACACGTACCCTAAGCTACCCCCCTCCCCCCTCCCCCACCTCCAACACCCCCTAATTAAAACGGCAATCGCTGCTCCTTCCCCACCCCCACCACCCATCCCGCCCCCTCCCCCCTTTTCTCGTCGAACCCCGCCATACGGACATTATATTGATTGTAGTTTCATGCTAATGAGCATACCAATACACTTCGACATGTAGCCTATCCATGTTGAGGTCAATTTCCCCTCGTGAATTAAGAAAAGCTTCGGATACCCGGCGCAGCTGAACCCATGCTGGTACTCCTGCGAATACCCACGTACACGAGTACCAACACCAATGCCTACATCTACGCGTACGCACACGACTAAATCAAGATACTCTTTTCCCCTATCATGTAGTCACACTTTGTCCCTGGATCGATAGAACTTCGAATGGGGTGAGAGTATTGCTACCATGGCACTAGGAGAAATAAAGTGAAGCTTTGTGTATAAATTGAGGTGCCTTTCTATATCCAAATCGCCCCTCTCTATCACCCTCCCCCCTCTTTCTCTCTTTCTTTACTCTTCTCTCTCTCGTTCTAAATTTCTAATAATTATTTTTTTTCTCTCTCTCTCTTTTCTCTCTTCTTTCTGTCTCTCTCTCTCTTCTCTTCGTTATTTCTTCCAACCTTTCCCTCTCTCTCTCCCTTTCTTTCTTTCTTTCTCTCTCTCTTTCCTTCTTTCCTCTCCTCTTCTCCCCCCCCTCTCCCTCCTTCTCCCATCTCCTTCCCTCTCACCCTCACCCTCTCTCTCCTTTCTCCTCGCTTCTCCCCCCCCCCCTTATAGCTGCACCCACCTTGCAAGGCCCCCCCCCCCGAATCCCTACCGGTCACGCAACACGGAGTTGTTCTAGGAGATGAAGTCCCTCCTCGCCGGACACCTGCTCGCCCGTCCGCCCTCAGACAGCACTCCCCGCCCGTCTGCCCGCACGCCCACCGCCCGCCCGCCCGTCACGGCCACCCACGGCGTCTTGGAAGGGCTGGGTGTCGACGGGAATATCGAGTCTGCCGCCGAAGCCCCGGATTTTTCATTTTTTCGGAAAGGCCCATTTCTGTCGAGGCGGATGCAAGGGAAAAAGATGAGGTTGTGAAGGTAGATCGCTATGGGCGGACAAAAGACACACAAACGCACGCTAACTACGAGCGCAGGGCGCGGCGCGCGCTGAACTTGCTGCCCAGTTCGGCATCACGTGACGCAGGGCCTCGAGGCTGGTCCGGGCGGGAGCGGCAGCCGAGCAAAAGCAATCAGGACTAAATGGCTTCAGCGAGATTGGGATCCTCCCGCCGCGGCGCCTAATCGAGATGGAGCAGGTGTTGCGGGACGGCCCGCGCGCGGCACGAATCGCGGGTCGTCCTCCGCGAACCCGTAATCAGACCGCGAAGGCGCGCCGGACCGTGGCCGCGTCACGGCGTGAGAGACGGCGCGGAAAGACACACGAGCGGCGGACCGACAACACCGGACCCTGGGCGCGAACTCGCGAGCGCACGCACTCATGGCCGCCGGCGCGCGTGCCCGCCATCACCCACGAGGAAGACGAAGCTCGCGTCCCCGTGGCAGAGGCGTCGCGGCCGAGGAATGTCGGGAGGCACGCGCGACCCGGCAGGGCGACGTCGCCATCTTGGGAGACTTCCGCCGTGTCCTTTCGCCCGGCTTCCTCCCGGGCTTTAATCCGGCATCAAGCACTGCCGGCACGCCCGCGGCGGCCGCCCGCACGCCCGACGCATGCACAGCGGTATGCACTCGCCCGAACAGACCCTGAACGGCGACGGAGACCGCATGACGACATTTCTCTTTCTCAAGATTTCAAAACATAAAACTGCTCGTTAATTCGGCCGAGTCTTCTATCAATGTTCAAAGAATGAGAAGCATGAGTATTGAATTTTAGTGATCTTCAGCCTGCACATTCTCTCTTTAAGCACACAGCTGGGTGTCGCTTGTGTCGCCAGGAGACTGAAGCACTTGAAATCCGCTGCTCATGTTCCTTCTCTTTGTTTTATTGAATGAGAGAGGGAGAAGGCTTGCCCGTGTGCACGACCTTCGATATCCCATGTGCGTGTCTTTTGATGCAGGTTTGGTAGCGACCGTGATTGGCGTGAAACATGTAGGAGGTAGATTTCGCTTCCTCTCCCTCCCTATTTTCCCCTTTCTCTCTCTCTCCCTCCCGAAAAAAACAAGACAATTAACAGATATTCCATTATTTCACATACCATTTATCCCAACCTTCACGTTCACTAAAAAATACATTTACAAAAAACGCAAAAGCAGACTATGAAAAACAACACATTTTCAATGCCCTTAAAACCTATCTGCAATACAGATCGACGTAATTAAACCCACCTCCTTGCAATACACACCAACGCCATCAGGCTAATGTGTCTCCTTGCACTCTTCCAAACACGCTCAGACACGTCGCTCTCCCCGTACCCCCCCTCGCCCCCCCCCCCGCTGTCGCTCCCTTTAATAAATTTAACCCGTAAAGTCGAGAGAGACATAAAACGGTAATAAAACAAGCATGGAAGATAGACTCAGCTGTCAGATGATGATTCAGTGTCGCAAATACAAGCTCTCACTTGCACCGCTGCTCCACCGTGTCGGACCCTAGTGTTTTCGGCTCGGATCGAGTGGCGCTGTTGTTGTTATTGCTCGTAGGGTGGTGGTGGTGGTAGAAGCATTAGAAGAATTTTTTTATTATTATTATTATCATTAGTAGTAGTAGTAGTAGTAGTAGATTAGTAGTAGTAGTAGTAAAAGTAGTAGTAGCAGTAAAAGTAGTAGTAGTAGTAAAAGTTGTAGTAGTAGTAAAATTAGTAGCAGTAGTAGAAGTAGTTGTAGTAGTAGTAGTAGAAGTAGTAGAAGTAGTAGAAGTAGTAGTAGAAGTAGTAGTAGTAGTAGTAGTAGTAGTAGTAGTAGTAGTAGTAGTAGAAGTAGTAGTAGTAGTAGTAGAAGTAGTAGTAGTAGTAGTAAAAGTAGTAGTAGTAGTAGTAGTTGTTTTACTGTTCGAACAGCAGCAGTTGCTTAGTTGTAGTAAGTAATAATAGTTGTTGAGTAATAGCAATGGTAACAGTATGTCCAATAGAATTAGTAATATTAATATTTATATTCGTAGCAACAGCAATACTAATGCTAATAACAACAGCAACAATAGCAGCTTCAATAGTAAAAAAAATAATGACATCATCAACCGCGACAATAACAATAAATCAGGTTTCTCTCCCCACAACAAATCTTTTACAACACTGCACTTATCATTTGCCTTTTTCCCGAATGCTCTAATGGAGGCCGAGAGCTGCCCCGACACGCGACGTATAAACAGCCCAAACCCGTTGATAATGCGACGAAAATGTGTGCTGGCGCGTTCGACTTGTGATCGACGGCCATGCTTGCCCTGTCATGGAGGATCGGACCCCACTGGCAGGGCGTTTTTCCTCCTCTCTCGCCTTGGTTTGCCGGGTATTTGATGTCGGTTTTGCATTGCTCCTGTTTTAGTTTTGCCTTGGTTATTATCTTTTTTTAACGGGTTCTCTCTTCTCTGTGTCTCTCTCCGTCTCCCTCTCGCTTTCTCCGTCTCCGTCTCCGTCTCCTTCTCTCCGTCTCCGTCTAAGTCTCCGTCTCCCTCTCCTTCTCTCTCTCTCTCTCTCTCTCTCTCTCTCTCTCTCTCTCTCTCTCCCTCTCTCTATATATATGCACACACACACACATAAATATCAAGGTTTTCTATCCAAGATATAAAAATTGGGTACAGAATTCATCAAAGTGCGCGGGGGAAGCTAAAATGATCGTTAATCACTTTAGAGACAAATTATAGGCATTTATGTTGGAACCGAGAAAGTCAAGAGTGCGGGCGTCTGCCATACCAAATGAATCATGCAATATGTATCTATGTATATGTATATGTTATAGATAATACATACAACACATATGATATATATAACACATATAACACGTATTATACATAAATATCATATACACAAAATACGTGTATATATGCATATAGATATATATATATTACATTATATATGTATATAATATATATATATATATTACATTATAATATATATATATACATTGTAAGATTTTTTCACTTTCCTTTATTTCGCGTATTGTGCGCTAGAAATCAATCTATCTTTAATACCATTTTCATCCTCATCATTAACACTTCAGGAATGCAATTTACACCCCCATCCCCACACACTCAGATTCAATCCCCCTTTTGACACCCTCTCCTCCTCCTCCATCCCGCAGAACTTCCTATCGAGGACTTCCTTATCAATACGATTTTTTTTTGTTCGCGTTCTCCTCATCACTCCCATGCTGATAACGCCCGTCTTATCAGCGTCCTATCACACACCCCTAATGCCTCTTCATCAGGAGGCGACTGCTTGACGACAGAGGGGCGGGCGGCGAGAGAAGACAAGAGAAGCACACCGGTCGTTTGCTGCAATATAGGCCTATCCACAGGAGAAGCACACCGGTCGTTGCTGTGATATAGGCCTATCCACAAGAGAAGCACACCGGTCGTAGCTGCAATATAGGCCTATCCACAAGAGAAGCACCGATCGTTGCTGCAATATAAGCCTATCCACAAGAGAAGCACACCGGTCGTTGCTGTAATATACGCCTATCCACAGGAGAAGCACCGGTCGTTGCTGTGATATAGGCCTATCCACAGGAGAACCACCGGTCGTTGCTGTAATATAGGCCTACCCCATCTTTAAAAAAATCTAATTGGGAATTATCACTACCGGTCAAAATAAATGATAGAACTATTTGTTCAGCTGCTTTGGTGTCCGTTCAAGATATTGATAATGTGAAGAAGCTCTTAGTGTACTTCCTTGGGGAATATTTCGAGAACGTAAGCTAAGAGATTGATGAGAACATGTTTAAGTGACGTGATAAAGATTAGCTAAAATTAAACAAAAACTGAGTTATTATGAATGATTCTACCAGGCATACTGCTTAATCGCTTTATCGAGATGATGGTCCACTCCCGCGAAGATTAGAATTCTTGGTTGTGGTCGAGGAAAAATATTGAGAATCGCGTATTGCCGCTGATATGGCCCAACAGGGAACGCACAAACACAAACACAAACACAAACACACATACATACACACACACACACACACACACACACACACAAAAAAAAAAAAAAAAAAAACATACACCTCCCCCCCCACCTATCTCTCTCTCTCTCTCTCTCTCTTCTCTCTCTCTCTCTCTCTCTCTCTCGCTCTCTCTCTCTCTCTCTCTTTCCGCCACCTTGCTTTTTCATTTGCCATTAAAATGCTCAACACTCTAACCCACGTCAATCATCTCTGTAAAACTATCTAACAAAGTTCGTTTAATAAAGGTAATACCATTATAATAATAATCATCATTACCATTGATATCATCATGATCATAAAAATAAATATCAATCATTATCATTGTTGTTTTTGTAATTATTATGAACATTGTTATTTGCATCGTTGGTTGTTGCAGTAGTAGTAAAGTAGTAGAAATAATAGTAATAGCAACAATAACAGTAGTAGAAATAATAGTAATAGCAACAATAACAGTAGTAGAAATAGTTATAGTAGTAATAGTATTAATTGTATTAATAGCAGCCGTAGTAGTAATAGTAGTCGTACCAGTAGTAGTAGTCATAGTAGTCGTAGTAGTAGTAGTAGTGCTAACAGTAGTAGTAGTAGTAGTAGTGCTAACAGTAGTAGTAGTAATAGTAGTGCTAATAGTAGTAGTAGTAGTAGTAGTAGTAGTAGCAGCAGTAGTAAGAGTAGTAGTAGTAGTAGTAGTAGTAGTAGTAGTAGTAGTAGTAGTAGTCGTAGTAAGAGTAGTAGTAGCAGTAGTAAGAGTAGTAGTAGCAGTAGTAGCAGTAGTAAGAGTAGTAGTAGTAGTAGTAAGAGTAGTAGTAAGAGTAGTAGTAGTAGTAGGAGTAGGAGTAGTAGTAGTAGTAGTAAGAGTAGTAGTAGTAGTAGTAAGAGTAGTAGTAGTAGTAGTAGTAGTAGTAGTAGTAGTAGTAGTAGTAGTAGTAGTAGTAGTAAGAGTAGTAGTAGTAGTAGTAAGAGTAGTAGTAGTAGTAAGAGTAGTAGTAGTAGTAGTAAGAGTAGTAGTAGTAGTAGTAGTAGTAGTAGTAGTAGTAGTAGTAGTAGTAGTAGTAGTAGTAGTAGTAGTAGTAGTAATAGTAGTAGTGGTGGCGGTGGTAACAGTAGTAGTAGTAGTATTAGCAGCAATTAAGTAATATTAATAGTAGTAAAGTAGTATTAACAGCAGTAAAGTACCATTAGCGTTATTAAATGTACCATCAGCAGTTATAAAAATAACTTTAGCAGTAATAATAATAGTAACCTGTAGTAGAAGTACAAACAACGATAACAGCTCTACCGATAACAATAACAACACAACCATGATTATAACGATCATTATCATAACCATCATCATCATCATAAAATGTCAGAGATTTCCGTATGTGACCACTGACCTCTCTCCCTAAAGGTGCTTTTTGCTGATTTGTTATGTTACTACAGGTGTGTGGAGGTGGGTATCTTTTGGTTAGTTATATTTACTTTGCGAGGTTACTGTCAGGCAAACAATGTAGTTACTCATACTTTTCATACTTAGGAAAATGCGGATTTAAAGATTGTTAGCCGAGTGTGTATCATTTTAAGGTATATTGTATCATGTGCTGTAACTATTTGGTTCGACAATGATCACAGTTGTTTATCTCAAATATGCGCTA
>NC_091555.1:4499309-4503077 GCF_042767895.1 Penaeus vannamei | reverse complement strand
AAGAAGAAAAAAAGTGAAAAAAGAATAAGAAAATGAATAAGAGGGAGGAGGAGGAGGAGGAGCAGAGGAAGAAGAAGAAGAAGAATATGAAGAAAAGGGAGGAGAAGGAGGAGGAAGAGAAGGATAAGAAGAAAAAGGAAGGAGAAGAGGAAGAAGAAGATGAAGAAGAAAAACAGTGGAAAAAGAATAAGAATAAGAAGAAAAGGGAGGAGGAGAGGAGGAGGAGGAAGAAGAAGAAGAAGAAGAAGAAGAAAAGTAGAAAAAATAAGAAAGAAGAAGGAGGCGAAGCAGGAAAAAATGAAAAGTATGCAAAATCACCGAATGGGAAATACACTTTTATACTGAGGTTAAAGTATGCAAAATATTGTGGAACGAGACTTATTTGAATATGTTAATCAACATTTTTTTTTCTCTCTTTCCAAACGCAGAGGCTACTTGCTTGATATCAGTCGGGGATTCCAAGATATAAGGCCTTATCACTGAGATCTAATATTGATAAGCGAAAGGAAGTAATTTAGGGTGACAGGTCGCTGGATAAGTAGGTAAGTTGTGGCAGCAGAAATGGCAGAAAAGCAGGAAAGGTTTATCTATTAGTATTATAAAGGGATGCGGGAATCAGGAGGGAGAGAATAATGAATGAAATTAAATCAGAAATAATAGTAAATCAGAGTGAATTATATGATCAAATGGGTATATAATTAGATCCGACTTCTTATTATTTGTAAGCAAAAGTATGTGTACTTTTGTTTTTTTTTCGATGATTTCCAGAACGAATTATATGATCAAATGGGTATTTAATTAGATCCGACGTCTTATTATTTGTAAGCAAAAGTATGTGTGCTTTTTTTTTTTTTTTTTTTTGATGGTTTCCAGAACGAATTATATGATCAAATGGGTATATAATTAGATCCGACTTCTTATTATTTAAAAAACAAAACTATGTGTGCATTTGTTGTTTTTTTTCGATGATTTCCAGACCTTGGGCACACAATGAGGACGACAGCTGGTAGGCATGTTGTTCAGGAACCAATGGAACGTAGTGGTGTACTGTGAGGTTGATTGGACGAGCCACTTTTGACTAAAAAGAGAAGAAATATTTATTGTTATCCTTTCCAGCGGAACCGAAATGGAAACGGAAGTAAGGTATACTTATATCTAGAGGAAAATAGATCGAATTATATATCTGTGTTATATGTATTATATATTATATTATATATCATATATATATTATATATATATCGAATTATATATCTGCGTGTGTTATATATTATACATCATATTATATATTATGATTATGTATTCGAGATGCTATGCTGCGTGCGTCTGTGTCTGTATTTCGATTATCTCGAAGACAGTGCGTGAAGATTTTTCGAAGCAACTCGCCCATCTTGAAGAGGCACAGCATTAATATCTCAAGTCATAAACAAACAAAAAGGGCTACAACACTGAAAGACTTACAGATCCCGTAAATAAAGTTATGGGAAAAGCAGATACACAACTGCATCCCGTGCACTAAATCCGTCAACAAGAGAACGAAGAACCGAGTAAACATTTACCTACGGCGTCTGCACGAACGCTATAATCCTCCACTTACGTCCCTTTCCCTTTTCCTCTTGATAAACTCTTGCCTTTCCCTCGCTTCGGTCTTTCCCTTCTACCTTCCCTCTTCCTCATTCGTGTCCTGAAACTAATTTCTCCTCTTCCTCTCTTATCTCAAATCCTAAATATGTTGTATACTCTCATTATTATCATTATCGTCAGCATTATTATTATTATTATTCTCATCATCATTTTCACCATCGTTATCATTATCACTATTATAATTGATATTATCATCCTCATCACTATTATCATTATTACTATGATTATCATTCTTATTATTATTATCATTATTTTCCTTAAAGTTTCATTATTATTATTATTATTATCATTTTAATTAACATGCAGAGAAGGAGGAAGGTCAGCGAAGGTGTTATCAGAAGGAAGATCTAATTATCATTCTTATTATTATCATCATTATTTTAATTAACGTTTCATTCTTATTATTATTATATTATCATTATTTTCATTGACATACAGAGAAGGAGGAAGGTCAGCGAGGTTGTTAACAGAAGGAAGATCCAGACAATTCTGTTGAACGCCACACGAAGGAAACAAGCAGACAGACAGACAGAAAAACAGACAAAAAACCAGAAAAACAAACCGAAAAGAGACCTAAATGCCGACCTGGAAGACCCTCCCTAGACCTGGGCGTGGTCCAAGGCGCCCCAGCTCGCCCGCCCGCCCGCCGCTGGGGTGTTTGTTCTCCAAGCAGCCGTGACGCCCCCCTTCGCCGTACCTCGATGAGCGCCCCGACAGCGACTCTCTCTCTCTCGCCCTCCCTCCTCTTCTGACAGCCGAGGTGTTGTCGGATGATGTAGCCAGTGACGCTCCGAGGGGGACACGGGCTGGTCGAGGGGCGTGGAGGAGCACGTGATTAAAGAGAGGGGAATGAGAGAGAGGCAGAGGGAAAGAGAGAGAGAGAGGAAGAGGGAGAGGGAGAGAGAGGGAGAGGGAGGGAGAGAGAGAAAGAGGGGGGAGAGGGAGGGAGAGAGAGGGAGAGAAAGGGAGAGAGAGAAAGAGGGGGGAGAGGGAGGGAGAGAGAGAGAGAGAAAGAGGGCGAGGGAGAGGGAGAGAGAGAGAAAGAGGGAGAGACAGGAAGAGGGAGAAAGAGAAAGACGAAGAGAGAGAGAGAGAGAGAGAGAGAGGGAGGGAGAGAGAGAGAGAGAGAGAGAGAGAGAGAGAGAGAGAGAGAGAGAGAGAGAGAGAGAGAGAGAGAACTATGGGGAAAATGAAGAGAGTGATGATGCGAAGGAAGAAGGAGGAGGAGGAAGAGAAAAAGAAAGAAAATGAAGAAAAAGAGGACACTATTCTCAGCCAATCTTCGAGGCATACACAAGTGGCGTAAAAAGGCCAATCGGGTCATCAAAAATATGTTTATGAAACTAAATGGCAAGCATATAATCTTGACATGACAGGAGTCGATCGCGGTCAAAGGATGAACTGTGTTTGATTCACAGGTGTTGCTTTTGGCGAGTGGTTCAGGCATGCCCCTATTCTTAGCTTTTATACTTGGCTATAAGGAGAAATTGCAGCACGGCGCGATCAGTTATTGAACATGACGTTATAGACAGATGGGAATTTCTCGTTAAAACATGGCACGAGGAGTAATTGTACCATACCCGAGAGGAACAAGAATGGGGGAAAAAATGGACGCCACGACTGTTGACACTGGACCAGAAAAAGAAGTCTTTAATGATGTGTAGAAACGTCCTAATGTTCTACAAATCGGAAAGACATTAATATACGAGGAACTCCCCCCGTCAGAACAGCGGGAGCGGCCTAATGTGTCCCAAAACGGAAAAGAGATTAAGAAACCCGTTAACGCAGTCCATTAACACCCCTTTTTCGGCCCCCTCCGGCCCTCGTTCACGGCCTTGCCCCTTAGGAACACACGGCGCACGCGCACCCGGCGGGGCCCTCTGGGGTTGCGGTCGCCGAACTCGTGCTCTCGCGGGGGAGGCGGAGGGCGCTGGGGGCGGCGGAGGGCGCTGGGGGCGGCGGAGGGCGCGGGGGGAGGCGGAGGGCGCTGGGGGCGGCGGAGGGCGCTGGGGGAGGCGGAGGGCGCGGGGGGAGGCGGAGGGCGCTGGGGGCGGCGGAGGGCGCTGGGGGAGGCGGAGGGCGCTGGGGGAGGCGGAGGGCGCTGGGGGCGGCGGAGGGCGCTGGGGG
>NC_091555.1:4481809-4489309 GCF_042767895.1 Penaeus vannamei | reverse complement strand
CCCCCCCCTTTCTATCGGCTTCGTCCCCCCCCTTTCACCCCCCTTTTGTCCCTCCCCTCCCCCCCTTTCCCCCCCCCCCACTCTCATTCAGCCCCAACCCCACTCTCAAGTAACCCCCTCTTCAACTAGCCTCCCCTCTCCCTATCATCAACCCCCCTACTCATACCCCCCCACACCCCCTTACCCCCCCTTAATCAACCCTCTCCACCCCCCATCAACCTTCCCCCCCCCCTAATCCCCCAATCAATCCTCCACCCCACCCCCCTCTCCCCCCCCCAATCAACCACCCCCCCCACTCAACCCCCCCCCCTCTCCCCCCCTCTCCCCCCCAATAAACCCACCACCACCCATTTAAACCCCCCCAAAAAAAAAAAAGAAGAAAAATCAACCCTCCACCCCCATCCCTCCTCTATCGGCACACTATCCGCCGGAGGTAAAGTTTATGTTCGGGCACGAGAGTGACGTCACCGCGCTGGGGGCATCTGGCGGCCAACCTTCAACGATTAACCTAAACATCTCCTCATCTCCTTCGTTCGCAGCTTCCGTCTCTCTCTCTCTCTCTCTCTCTCTCGCTCGCTCTCTTTCACTTCGCTAATTTAACCCTTTTTTTGGCAAGATTACGCAACGTGTTTGTAATTTTTTGGGGGGGAGGTTTAATCTTTCGTTCCCCGTGTAAGCAGATTCTGAAGCTGTGGATTTTGTTTTTCGTCGGTTAAGGGAGGGGAGTAAATACGAATTTGCGTAATTGTGTGTTAATTGGCGTATTTCAGCTCGTTCTTGTCGACCAATGACACGATTAAAGATGAGCATTCAAAAATAAAGATAATAATAAAGATAAAAAATCTGACCATCCTTGGAAAAAACCCCCGAGAATTCTAAAAAAAAAAAAAAAAAAAAAAAATCTGATCATCCTTGAAAAAAAAATCCGACCTTCCTTCTCTCAAAAAAAAAAAAAAAAAAAAAAAATCGAAGAATGTTTACTAAAAAAAAAAAAAAAATGTTTACTCAAAAAAAAAGAAAAAAAAAAAAAAGAGAAATTTAAAAACAGAGCCTTCCCTTTTCCACCGCCCACAGCAGGCCCGGAACAGACCCCGAAAAAGAGAAAAAAAGAGAAAGAAAGGGGGGAAGAAAAGAGGGGGGGAAAAAAGAGGAGAGAAGAGGGAAAGGAGGAAGGAAAGGAAAGGGAGAGGGAAGGAAAGGGAGAGGGAGGGAAGGAAAGGGAGAGTGAGAAGGAGAAGGAGAGGATGAGGGTGAGGGAGGGAGATGGAGATACAGATAGTTAGATAGATAGATAGATAGACAGACAGGAAGACACACAGACAGACAGACAGACAAACAGAGAGAGAAAGAGATGGACAGGGAGAGGGTGGAAGGACGGAAAGAGAGAGAGAGAGAGAAAGAGAGAGAGAGAGAGAGAGAGAGAGAGAGAGAGAGAGAGAGAGAGAGAGAGAGAGAGAGAGAGAGAGAGAGAGAGAGAGAGAGAAAGAGAAAGAGAAGAGAAAGAGAGAAAAGGAAAAAAAGAAAAAGAAAAAGAAAGAGAGAAAGAGAATGAGAAAGAGAAAGAGAGAGAGAGAGGACAGACGGGCAGCCAGACTAATAAAACCCGAGAACCAGAGGCAGACGCAGAGGCAGACAAACCACACCTAAAGGGCAAGAGAGAGAGAGAGGGGGGAGGAAGTGCGGAAAGAGGAAGGAGGCACCGAGCGAGGAGGAAAGAGGGGAGGAGGGAGCGAGGAAGGAGGAAGGGGGGGGGGGGGGGGGAGGGGGTTACCAAAGCAGCATCTGGCGGCCACCAATCACGTGAGGATGTAAACATAAACCCTTCCCCCCTCCCACCACCACCACCCCTCCCACCACTGCCCCTTCAGATACCCCTCCACCATCTCCCTCCACAGCACTCCCCCCCCTTCCACCACTCTCTACCCTTTCAGACACCCCTCTCGCCTCCCCACCACAACCTTCTCTCTCCGCCCCCACCCTCCCTCCCAACAACCCCCTCCCTTCCCTTCCCCCTATCCACCATCTCCCTCCACAACCCTCCTCCCTCCACCACCTCCCTCCACAACCACCCACAACCCTCCCCCCTCCCACCACTACCCCCTCACACCCCCCTCCTCTCTCCACCATCTCCCTCCCCAACCCTCCTCCTGTACCCTCCCTCCGCCTTACCCTTCCCTCCACCCAGCCTCCAACCACCACGTTATAACGATACGAAAAAGTAAATAAAACAAGAAAAAAAAAACGAGCCACGTAAAATATTACCCTTATCCCGTTTTCTCTCCTTTATTTGCACTTTAGGAGAAACTCAATCATTTTTTCTTCTTTTCCAGATAAAGAACTACAGCCTCCTGCACCCACCTCCCACCTCCTCCTCCTTTCTTCCTGTTAGACTTATAGGATTCCACGAAAAGTTGTAACAAGCTAGAATTTCCTGAAGGAAGTTTCACAACCTTTCGTCCGGTTCTAAAAAAGTTCAGTCAAGTTTATTAAGATTCCTGGAACAGAATAGTCACTAACTGATCACTTTTTTCTAAGGAATTGGTGATCTTCAACTATTATAAGTATTATAAGTATGTTAAGAAGAATATGAGGAGGTACATGAATCGGATGCTAAATAAGGTATGGTAGATAGATGGAGAAACATGTGAAAGATAATTATAATGATTATAACAACGGTGATGATAAAGATTACGATGATATCACACTGGTAATGATTATGATGATATGATGATGATATGATGATGATGATGATGGTGATGATGATGATGATGATGGTGATGGTGATGATGCTGATGCTGATGCTGATGATGGTGATGATGATGATGATGATAATGATGATAATGATGGCGATGATGATGATGATGATGATGATGATGAGATGATGTTGATAATGATGATGATGATTTTGATGACATTAGAAGTGATGATAATAACGGTTAGAATATAAACTGTTATAATGATCTTTTTCATCGCCAATGATCATTATCATTATGATGATGACATAAACGATGCTAATGATGATGATAAATCTAATGTCATGTTAACGAAGATAAAAGTGATTGATAACAAAGATAAGGATGCAGGTGGTTAAATAAATCCTTTTTATAAAGGTAATGAAAAGAATCGTAAAAACTAATGGTAATGAAACAGCAATTAAAGAAGGTAATGATGGTGATAACAGCAATAATAATGATAATTATAGTAATAGTAATAAGATTAATACCAATGGCAATGCTGATGGAAATATTAGAATTAGAAATAACAATGACAGTGATAAAGATAATGATACCAATAATAATGATAATAATAATGACAAAGATAGCTATGATAATGATGATGATGATGATAACAATGATGATAATGATAATGACAATGGCATCAATGATAATAATAATGATGATGATAATGATGATGATGCTAATGGTAATTGATAATAATGATGATGATAACAAGGGTGAAACCAATGATAACACTTGATAATGATAATGATGATGATGGTAATAATGATAATAATGAAGATAATTATGAGAACAATGATATGATGATAATGATAATGATAATAATAAGGATAACAATACTAGTAATAACAATGATGATTTAAGTATGATATTAATGATAGTAATAATAATCACAATAAAAATGATGATAATAATAGTGATAATAATAATAAGAATGTTAACGATGATTATAATAATAATAAAAAGAATGATTCATGATAATAATAATGATAATAATGATAAGGATGAAGATGATAATGATAATGGCAATAATTATGATAATAACATAATAACAACAACCATGATAGTAATAATGATGATAATGACAATGATTGTAATCGCAATACTGATATTTATAATGGTGATAATAATGATAGCAGTAGTGATGATAATGATGATGGTAATGATAGAGATAGAAATGATAATAATAGTAATGACATTAATGATGATAATGATAATAGCAATATAATTATGTCAATAATAATAATTATTAAATATATGCTGATAATAACAATAATGATAACAATGATAATAATAGTAATAATAACGATAACATTAGATAATAACAGTAATAATGATAATAATAGTAATGATAATGATAAAAAAACAAATTAATGATAATATTAATAACAATAATCATAATATTATTATCATCATAATGGTGATCATAATATTAATGATAACATCAACTGCTATAAAAATGACAACAAGAATAATGATGAAGATAACAATAATGATAATGACAATAATGATGATAAAAGTCTTACGGACAATGATAATAATAATAATGAAGTAGTTTTAATGATAATTATATTGGTAGCGGTAATAATGATTAAAGGTATCGTAAAAATATATAACAATTATATGTTTATTAATTTGCATTTTGCATTAATAATTCCTTGTAACTTCATTATATTAGTGAAATCATTATAGTAATGACGTCATTATAATAGTGACATCATTAACATAATTAACGATAAATGACAACCTTTCACCTTTCTTTTTGTTGTTGTTGTTGTTGTTGTTGTTGTTGTTTTTGTTTACGAGGAGTAGCAGCGCCTTAATGGAAGGTACGGGTGCCAGATGTAACCTTGGCCCTCCCTCTGTACCTGAACGAACCGCAGGGGGGAGGGACAGGGAGGAAGGAGGGGGGGGGGGAAGCAGGGTGCCAAGCAGGACCCAGACTCTCCCTTACAGAGTGCCAAGCTTCGCGCCCTTAGGTCTTCTCCCTTATGTTTCTCTCTTTCTCCCTTTCTCTCCCTTTCGCTCTCTATATATCTCTCTCTTTCTATTCTCTCTCTATCTCTCTTTTTCTCTTTCTCTCTTTCTCCCTTTCTCTCTATCTCTCTCTCTCGTTCTATTCTCTCTATCTCTTTTTCTTTCTCTCTGGCCTCTCTCTTTCTATTCTCTCTCTATCTCTCTTTTTCTCTTTCTTCCTGTCTCTCTTCCTTTCTGTCTCTCTCTTTCTCCTTTTCTCTATCTCTCTCTCTCTCTCTCTCTCTCTCTCTCCCTTTCTCTATCTTTCTCTCTCTCTCTCTCTCTCTCTCTCTCTCTCTCCCTTTCTCTCCCTTTCTCTCCTCACAGAGTGCCAAGATCGCCGCTGCCCTGCTGGAGGCCACAGCGGGAGGAAGTCAACGTCAGGTTTTCATAATATTTACACAGGAACTTCTTAGTAAAACCTTTGATGTGCCTGGTTCTCTCTTCATCGGGCGTCGATCAAAAGCGAGAGTTTAGAAAAATAAATTAATTTCGTTTGATATTGTGGCACGAGAACCGATCGGGCCGGCGGTCAGCTTGATCCGGGTTGGCACTTGGGATTGGCACTTAAAAGGGGGCTTCTACTTCTCTTTATCCTCCTCTTCTTCCTCCTCCAGCTCCTGCCTAGTTTTTTTTTTTAATTCTCGTTTTTTCTTCTTCTCTTTTTTGTTCTTCTTTCTACACCTACTGCTCTTCTTCCTTTTCTTCTTTCTCCTCCTCCTCTTCTTCTTTTTCCATTTCTTCCTCCTCCACCTTCTCGACTTTTTTTTTCTTCCTCCTTCTTCCTCCTCCTCCTCTTCTTCTTCCTTCCTCTTCTTTCCTCCTCCTCCTCATCTTCTTCTCCTTCCTCCTCCTCTCTTCTTCTTTTCTCTCCTTCCTCTCCTCTTCTCTTCTCCTCCCTGTCTCCTCTCCTTCCTCCTCCTCCTCCTCTTCCTCCTGCTCCTCCTCTCCTTCTTCCTCCTCCTCCTCCTCTTCTTCTTTTTCTTCTCCTTCTCCTTCTCCTTCCTCCTCCTTCCTCCTCCTCCTCTTCTTCTTCCTCCCTCCTCCTCCTCCTCGCAGACATGATCACACGCTTTGTTGTGCTGCAATAATGCAATTCGTGATGTTTACCAAGCAGGACGAAATGAGATTGCGAATCGAATCGCTCGTTTTGCTGTTGTTGTTGTTGTTGTTGTTAGCTGTAGTAAAAGCAGTAATTGTGGCAGTTGTTGTTGTTGTTGTTGTTGTTGTTGTTAGCTGTTGTAAAAGCAGTAATTCTAGTAGGTGTTGTTATTGTTGTTGTTAGCTGTAGTAAAAGCAGTAATTGTGGCAGTTGTTGCTGTTGTTGTTGTTATTGTTGTTGTTAGCTGTTGTAAAAGCAGTAATTGTGGCAGTTGTTGCTGTTGTTGTTGTTATTGTTGTTGTTAGCTGTTGTAAAAGCAGTAATTGTGGCTGTGAATCGAATCGCTCGTTTTGCTGTTGTTGTTGTTGTTGTTGTTGTTAGCTGTAGTAAAAGCAGTAATTGTGGTAGGTGTTGTTGTTGTTGTTAGCTGTTGTAAAAGCAGTAATTGTGGTAGGTGTTGTTGTTGTTGTTGTTAGCTGTTGTAAAAGCAGTAATTGTGGTAGGTGTTGTTGTTGTTGTTAGCTGTTGTAAAAGCAGTAATTGTGGCAGTTGTTGTTGTTGTTGTTGTTGTTAGCTGTAGTAAAAGCAGTAATTGTAGTAAGTGTTGTTGTTGTTGTTGTTAGCTGTAGTAAAAGCAGTAATTGTGGTATTGTTGTTGTTGTTGTTATTGTTGTTGTTAGCTGTAGTAAAAGCAGTAATTGTGGTAGTTGTTGTTGTTGTTATTGTTGTTGTAAGCTGTAGTAAAAGCAGTAATTGTGGTAGTTGTTGTTGTTGTTATTGTTGTTGTTAGCTGTAATAAAAGCAGTTATCTTAGTAGTTGTTTCTGTTAGCTGTAGTAAAAGCAGCAATTGTAGTTGTTGTTATTAGTTGTAGTAAAGCAGTAATTGTGGTAGTTGTTGTTATTGTTGTTGTTAGCTGTAGTAAAAGCAGTAATTGTGGCTGTTGTTATTGTTGTTGTTAGCTGTAGTAAAAGCAGTAATTGTGGCTGTTGTTATTGTTGTTGTTAGCTGTAGTAAAAGCAGTAATTGTGGTATTGTTGTTGTTGTTGTTATTGTTGTTGTTAGCTGTAGTAAAAGCAGTAATTGTGGTAGTTGTTGTTGTTGTTATTGTTGTTGTTAGCTGTAGCAAGTGCGGTGCAATTGTGGTAGTTGTTGTTGTTGTTATTGTTGTTGTTAGCTGTAGTAAAAGCAGTAATTGTGGTAGTTGTTGTTGTTGTTATTGTTGTTGTTAGCTGTAGTAAAAGCAGTAATTGTGATATTGTTGTTGTTGTTGTTATTGTTGTTGTTAGCTGTTGTAAAAGCAGTAATTCTAGTAGGTGTTGTTATTGTTGTTGTTAGCTGTAGTAAAAGCAGCAATTGTGGTAATTGTTGTTATTGTTGTTGTTAGCTGCAGTAAAAGCAGCAATTGTAGATGTTCTTGTTGTTATTAGCTGTATTAAAAGCAGTAATTGTGGTAGGTGCTGTTGTTATTGTTGTTGTTAGCTGTAGCAAAAGCAGCAATTGTAGTTGTTACTAGCTGTAGTAAAAACAGAAATTGTGATTGGTGTTATTGTTGTTATTGTTGTCGTTAGCTGTAGTAAAAGCAGCAATTGCAGTTGTTATTAGCTGTAGTAAAAACAGTAATTGTGTTTGGTGTTATTGTTGA